>NW_003211539.1:214308-217454 GCF_000006405.1 Perkinsus marinus ATCC 50983
ATGTGACACTCCTCTCTAAGAACAAGTTCATGGGATCATCCCATTGGGATGCTGTCAATGCTGCCTTCATTGGCATCATCTCGACTTTGTGTTTGTTATTACAATTGCTCCTAGAAGTCCAGTATGAGGTACTTCAGGTACCCTTCAACTGTGCGTCGCGCAATGCCCATGCTCCTCCTCAGAGGATGTTGACGGATGAAGACCAGGACCTCATCATAGACTCTGAGGCTGGCAGAGTTTGTCGACTCATACAACAGTTTTATCAATCGAGTATGTCGGTTCAACTGACCGATTCTCTTGATGCTTTGTTAATCGATGACCCACTACGTAACACAATAGTTCAGGGAGCCTGGTACGATCCAGAGTTGCTTCCTCTTGGAAACGACAGACTTACATCGAGAACCTTACGATACCATAATAACGACATAGTCACCTCATCATAGTGATGTGTTCTATTGAGTGTTGCGCGGTTCTTCCACTATTATCACACTAGAACGGCCCCATTAGGATCGCCACAACCACTCTCTCACGTTGGATAGGTTTGTGTCCACTAGCCGCCAGAACCAACTATCAACACAACTCATAATAACTATCATTCACATCATGTTACAGGTTGAGAAACATTACATCGCGCACCACCCTCTTCCTGAGGAGGGGCCCTGAATTCAACAACCTCCAGTCGATGCATCTCCCTATCGATCGGCTGAAGCCTCTTAAAGAACATCACATAGACTTGGCCAAAGACGCTGCCACCATAGCAACTTCCGTTCCCTCCGCTCGAGGCACCAGGCCCATATCAGTTTCCATTTGAGCTCACAATCGAGGTCCCGACAAGTGCACCCTGAAATCACCATAGGAGGATGGACAACACAAGCTCTTGGAAAATATGCACATGGTCAACCATCTGACAATATAAAAATTCTGAGGAGCTTTGGGAATTAATTATTATACACTTCTATCCAAGTTTCTATAGCTAGTAGGGCAACTCGTGAGCTCAGCTGAGGAAAGCCAGCATATATATATACTCCAACATTCGCAAATTTTCTGTCGATCATCACAAAAATGCAACTTCGTAAACAGCAAAACGACACTATCCGAACCGGAAAGCACATGCGGACCTCCCCTCTGCGGTTGAAATTCTGAAAGGCTCCAAGGCCCTGCACTCAAGCTCGATGGAGTGAACCTCCCATTAGGTGGCCGACTAACATACCCACGATGCTAGTCACTGTATACTCATGCATTGTGACATCTGTCCCTCTTGAAGGAAACTAATCACAAAAATAATCATAATGATTATGCATCTCTCGATGACGCCGCAAAATATATTAATATTCATTTCACTCATATCGACTAATGAAAATGTATTAATATTCATTTCACTCATATCGACTAATGAAAATATATCAGTATTCATAATATATAAATGCTAATCCATTTATTTCTATGAATATGAACGATTAGATGTGATATTATATATTGGTGAGTATTGTATAATCATATTGCATATTAATAGGCAGGGGAGGGTTATAGAGACTTCCTTATAAGTACCATTGAGTTGTCAGGAGGAACCTCATTATTCACCCAGTCTAAAATTAGCGATAAATTTCCCTCGACAGCATTTCCGTATCGTAAAACGAGAACATCACGAACTCACCAATAAGATTCTTATCCATCATATCGACGAGCAACAACAATTTATTCATATCCTTTGATACCAGGGGAAGCTGCTCAGTCGTGCTGCTGCTGCTGCTCTACCACTCCCCATACACCCACATAAACCATGTGTGCTTTCCTCAACTCAGGAGTTTCCTCGTTACATTGTGGGAATTTACACGAGACGTAGGGGAGAATAGTATAAAAACAAAGAGGATTTCCATATTGTCACCAACACATGTAGATGCTCATATACTAGTGAGAAAACTCCTGAGTTCAGCTGAAAAAAAAGCAAACATATATTCCTCCAACATCACTTAGACCAAGAAAGACCGCTGGTTCGATTCCCAGGCCCGCCACTTTGCACCTTCATCTAGCCAATTCTCTGTAGAATGTGGTTTGCTCTCCTCGTCTGCTGAGCTCAGGAGATTCCTCATAGGAATTCATATGCAAATTCGGATGTGTTCGGAAAAAAAAACAATGATCATTTCATGTTCCAGTAACCCAATAAATATTCTCCCCATGCTTTTATAATCAATTCCCTCATCACAATTAAACATCAACACCTGTCTACCCAGCCATCCTCCAAGCGCCTTCACGGATTCCGTTTTCCCTACCACACAAAGATACCCTACGCACAGCGAAGATTTCCCCTTACCAGTTCCAGCCGGTCCATAAGGATTCCCTCCAAAACCCAAGTGCAAGCCGTGCATCAACGTCATATAACATTTATCAGTCAGAGGCGTGTGCACCAATTTGGAAACATTTCCCTGAACAAAAATCACAAAAAATACTACTAAAACACACTAGAGTTTCACCCGAGTTTCATCAAATGGCGTAAAACTCACCTGTTTGAACCTGACAACAATCAACAACGTCCTAAATAAAATTTCCCGCTTTCTCGAGCGGTAAAATTTCCACAAAAAAATTTTCCGAAAAATAAGACAGTCCAAATCGATTTAAACCCGACAAAAACGAACGTTCTTGCGGAAAAATTTTGGGCAAAAACTAACCCCAAACGTTTCTGCATCGCTATCAGCTTATCCCACTGCCTCACTCCTTCCTACTACCATGATGATGATGACGTACTACTACTAACCCCTGCTCCTCCTCTTCTCTCACTATTTCCAATAGCAATAAGCTCGGAAAAAAGTGCCCGGTCGTACAGGACGACCAACTTGGCAGCTGTCAAGGCCGCCTCTTTCAGATCCAGCCTGATCATCAACAGATCGTCTTCGAAATCCGTCGACTCAGCTTCACGCTTTATTATATCGAACTAATCACAAGACAACTGCCTCCCTCTCCACAAGAGAATATTCTACTACTATCTTGCTCCCACCCTTCCTAACTGTGACTTCGACCCCCCCCCAGGGCTGGGCCTTCAACCCGTACAGAGTACGGGTTGAAGGCAAGCTTGGGAGGGGTCGAAGTCACAGTTAGGAAGGGCGGGAGCAAGATAGTAGTAGAATATTCTCTTGTGGAGAGGGAGGCAG
>NW_003211539.1:217554-222176 GCF_000006405.1 Perkinsus marinus ATCC 50983
AGGAGTAAGGCGTACTCCTTACCCGATACCGTACAGGTAACCGACACATCATGAAGACTCCCTAGACTGTATACATTCTTGCTTGGATCCAATCGAATGCTAGCGAGCCACATGTACATGGACACTATTATCGACTCGGATTCCGGTACCAGTAGGGTCGACGCTAGGGCCGTGTACGACTCTAAGCATAGGATAAGAGTAACCCTACTGTGATGAGGTTTCAACCGTGATATCAGAAACCTATAATGTTCCCAGGGAGAGCTAATTTTCATTTTCCTGCATGCCTAATAGCGCATCTTTCAACTAGTTTCCCATGTGAATGTCATCACATCAGGAGCATTTTCCATCCATTTCTATCAACTCCTATGGAACGTTACTTCCCGAAACTACATGAACCCCTGCATAATATGCATAATGAAAAACGCATCTAAACCACCACGAACAGTACGGAATGTTTCCAATGTAAATTCCAATTCCAATTTCCTTGTTTCGCATGAAACTCCAAGACTTACCTTCTTCCATCTTCCTTCTCCTCACCCTTCTTCCCAGAGTCCTCCACTCCGGGTTTAACACCCCAGAACCCGCCACGGTCTCGGATGATCTATTTTACATGGCGAGTGTAGCGCTCATGTGAATAGATCGTTACGAACAAGAAAGTTTTCCATGTAACACTGTGAGTGTTTACATGAATAGGGTATAGAAACATACGTCAATGTTCAGTAGATCAGTAGTGCATGCACGACAGTAGACGCAGAGCCGTGAGCCTCAATCGCCTTGAGGGCACTATATGTGGCAGGCTAGTTAGATTTAAATTGCGAGACGTAGTAGTAATGATACATTGATACCGATGGAGAATATGACAAGCGAGGAGTTGAAGTTTTTGTATAATAAGCGCCAGTGAGAACGTCTGGCCGTCGAAGTTGGAAGTTGAGGCTGCATTAGTACTACTGAAACCAATACTTCTACTAATTTAGTAGAAGTATTGGAAGAGTGAGGCGCGTACTCGAAGGGAGAATTATCCCCAGCAGTATCAGAAGAGGATGACCCGAGGGGATTGTGACATAAGTGTTTGCGGAGATCTGAGAAGATGAAGCCAAATATGTTGCTGTGCGCTCACCGCAAAGATACTTACCGTCCAGCATAGTGTCCATATCACGATAGAAAGTGATGGGCGGAGGGGTGAGCTGACAAGCTGTGCTTCCCTTGGAGTTGGGTAGACGACCTTGGCTTTCCAGCACACCGTGTGGTGGTGTGCTACGCGAGTTAGCAAAACGACGATGCTTACAACAGTATACATTTCCTTACATTTCCTCAATTCCTCACTTTTTGAGGAGGGAACACTTACCTTCCTAGCACTTCCTTACATTTCCTCAATTCCTCACTTTTTGAGGAGGGAACACTTACCTTCCTAGCACTTCCTTACATTTCCTCAATTCCTCACTTTTTGAGGTGGGAACACTTACCTTTCTAGCACTTCCTTACATTTCCTCAATTCCTCACTTTTTGAGGAGGGAACACTTACCTTTCTAGCACTTCCTTACATTTCCTCAATTCCTCACTTTTTGAGGAGGGAACACTTACCTTCCTAGCACTTCCTTACATTTCCTCAATTCCTCACTTTTTGAGGAGGGAACATCTTTACCTAGCCTACACTTTTACCTAGTCTACACTTTCACCTTGGTTGTACTTTCACCTTGGTTGCACTTTACCTAGTCTACACTTTTACCTTGTCTGCACTTCTACCTAGTCTAAACTTTAGATCGAATCCCACTGATCCTTGAAATGATCCTTATACGACTTTGAAACGAGCGAACATGGACGTTTTATCGTCGTAGTTCCACTTCCCCCGATTATTCCACTTCCACTTCGACAACGTAATACTTGAACTCAAAGGTATTCCGACGTATTCAATGGGTAGTGTAGCTCACATGGTGACTACACCATTTCCTATAGTACAGTCTTTAGAGACTCCTGGCGCGGAGTCGGTGGCGACGATGTAATCGCCCATCAGACTGACTGAACACTTGTGAATTCTCCCTCGCATAACATCCTAAACAAGCAAAGGTCATCACAATTTCGCGGGCCACAAAACTTCTTGCCACCTTGAGGTTCCATCTGATCATCAAACTGCCCGTGGTGGTCACGATGGTTTCCTCAACTCCGCTAGGGCCGTATTGAATATATACAAATATAATATAAAACCTACGTTCAAAAATCTGCGTGGACCACGGCACAGTCGCGAGAAAGAAACAACCTAAGGGCTTTCCAGGAGATCTCCAGAGTGAGATAAGCCATCGTAAAAAAGACATAGGGGTTCCGTAGTTGAATCCGATTCTACAACGTATGTATGACGCAGCTCCAGGGAGTGCGGTCGTTTACGTTGCATAACCACTACCGTCCTCCTAAGCACTTTACCGATTGCTTCTATCTCCGCATGACCATCCCAACGCCGTGGCGATCGCATGTCATTGACATACTGTTGCCAGGTGGCGTCGAGAGGTAGACCACGCGTCTGGAAGTCTGCTCGCACGTCGTCGGCAGCAACATAAGTAGTTTCCCCGCAACGGACGTAAAGAAACGCAAGCGGCATAGAACAAGCAGTTCCCGTCACCTTTGACGTTCACTAGTTTGAACTGTTTGCCCGCATCTGACCACAAGAAGAGGCCAGACTTGTCGATTCCTATCCAGTAGGTCGGAAGATAAGCGGTAGTTCTAGCGGGCATATTGCGGTATCCATGAGAAGGTTGCAATGTGCTGGCTCTAAAACCGAAGCCTACATCGTGAAACACCTGACGTTTCGCAGCGGTACTTGTAGTCAACACTACGTTGGTAATCCAACCTTCTTTGAATCGAGACAAGATGTCTTTCATCGCAGAAGCGTAGGTGTCGAAAGTACCAGGGGCTTTAGCGCCTGCAGGGAGGTAGCCCTTTTTGACCGAGTCAGACGAGTCGCCATGCATTCGTGAAGCACGCAAAGTTATGCTCGCTTCTTTCCTGACAAAGGAAAGGCAACCACTGTCGCTATGTGACTTCCACTGTTACTTAGGTCATTCCACGGCTAACATCAGACCCCATCGTCCCATGCTTGCTTTACCCGAAGTTGAGAGTACCGGGGACTATGGCATTGGAGATCGTCAAGGCATGTCAAGATAGCTCCAACCCCAATCGAAGTCTTATGACCAAGAAAACATTAGTGGAACAGCTTAGGCAGTGGTGCTTGTTCTCACAGTGCGTCGACGAAGAAATGGAGGCTGAGGAAGAGGGTGATATGGCGGTGGAATGCAATGCCGACTTGGTGGAAGGATCCTCCGAGTCAAGGTTCCCCGCGGGCCCTGCTTTTGAACATACACCTAGACCCCTTGACCCGAGGGATGATGACCCGGCGAGCTCCGACGATAGCTGAAGCCTGGGATTCGAGTCCTTCTCTATGCTCAAGAAGCCTACGGAAAGCAAACTTGAGGGATGGGACCGAATTGAGGCCAAGATAAAGCGTGTTGATAAGGATGTCAAAGCCTATGGGTCGCTACCACCTGTCAAGCTATCCTATGACGCTCTCTGGGAGCAGGAGGACCGGTGCATCGAGTTCCCCTTCCTAAAAGAGTTAGCAGCAGGTGTTAGTTTTTTCAGCCTGTCCACGGCTTCCGTAGAGTCGACGTTCTCTGTTGCGAAGGAGCAGTTGGGTGATAGGCGAATCAATATGAAAGCGCGAACTATGGCCGATAAATTACTAATTAAGAGCACCGCCTTCCTCGAGGATTCTCCGGAGGTGCCCGCTGATCAATTGCCTTGCAGGAGTAGTAGTGTGGATCACGCCAAATGATTTACTCGTGATGGCTTCGTGAAGTCCCTCGTATTATATCGCGTAATTCATCTCATGCAAATTATCCCAGGCGGTAGTGGATGGGCATTCGGACATCGATTGTCAAGTGACTACACTGACAATCGATGCACCCAGGTACGATCCGCGGATACGCTACTTTTTAAACTCAATAATCCCATTAGCCCTGACTCGCTTGAGCCTCGAGTAAGCGCATGCCCCCCCCCCTGACCCCCTGATCAATGTTGCTTAAGACTTACGTTAGCCTACATTTTACATAAGCTATGCCGTGGTCCGTCTTCAGCGAGATTCTCAGCTGAGTTGGTCAGAGAATGGGACTTTGATCCGTGAGGTTCTCGGTTCGGACCTTCCCCTGATTAAGTTTTTTTTCAACTCTCATGGGGCCAGGCCCATGGCCCCAGTAGGGCCAGGCCCATGGCCCCAGTGGGGCCAGGCCCATGGCCCCGGTAGGGCCAGGCCCATGGCCCCAGTGGGATCAGGCCCATGGCCCCGGTAAGGCCAGGCCCATGGCCCCAGTGGGATCAGGCCCATGGCCCCGGTAGGGCCAGGCCCATGGCCCCAGTAGGGCCATGGCCCCAGGGCCATGACCCTGGCACTCAACAACAGTAGTATCAGGTCCGATCATGACCAACGGTAGCTGCACTATAGTATCCACGTGTGATGCTCGACAACAACATCTTCTGCCGTATAGCTCAGCTGGTTATGTGACTACGCTGACAATCGATGCACCCAGGTACGATCCGCGGATATGCTACTTTTTAAACTCTAATAATCCTATTGGCCC
>NW_003211539.1:222276-223009 GCF_000006405.1 Perkinsus marinus ATCC 50983
GTGCAATCGATGTGCACAAGTGATCATCTGTAACAATGTGCTCATCATTGAAGTTGCACCCGTTGTACTCTTTGAAGAACCCGTTAGTTGTCCTTTTTCACTACGCATCGCTTCGCCTCATTCCCCCCAAATTGTCACAACAATCCAATAAGGTAGACCAGTGGTCGTCGTCGTTTGGACTCTCATGCACAGCAATACGGAAGCTTCTACCTCTGTGGGCTTGGCCGAGGTTTTCTTTTCGGAGATTCTGTTGGGAGTGGACGCGGTATGGTCAGCTGAGTTCTTTGCTGCCTCTACTGCTACTCCACAGGTACATCGGTTAGGTTTCACTCATCGTACGCCCTAGAGTGTCATCATCATCACAGTGATCATCACTTGAAGCTGTTAGACTTGTGCCGAGATAGACCTGCCAGGGCGAAAATGTACGAGTACTTGTGTATATGAGCCTTGAGATGGTACGAGATAATAGGCGCGACGACGACGACGACCACTGAGTTCACTCAATCTCAGCTTCGTACTTGTGTGATTTATTGTCGGCACTCGACGGCGTCATAATTGTTGAGACTACGCAGTATGCGCGGGTATTCCGGTGGCTGCTGACCCCTGATGGGTGTAGGATCGGCGGCTACAACCTCTATGGGAAGCAGGTGGTCATTGGTGGTGAAATGAGCCAAGTTGACGTAAGACAACTGTTATTATTATTATCGTGCCACCATCTACAGACAATCCCAAG
>NW_003205024.1:0-1769 GCF_000006405.1 Perkinsus marinus ATCC 50983
GGGGGCCCGTGAGCCACATGAGAGGGCTTCTTGGACCAGAGGAATAGCGTCGGCCAGCTTGCTTCCTGGAACCGCGACCGACACACCAAATGGATGCAGTCCGAAGTCGAAGCCTACCCACCGCAAGTTGCGGTCTGCAACCTCTGGCAAAGTTGGCCTTTGTGATATGCAAAGGAAGTACCAAGAACCAACTAGAAGACTAGTGCCACCAATAACAGCACCAATACCATAACACCAATAATACCCATAACAGCTCCAATACATCGAGAAAGTATCGCAGAGACACTATATTGTATAAGAGTATACCACATAATCGGCCAGAGATCTCTCTTTCAGAATCAGCATGCCAAACTTAGAGAAACACGGAAGAGTCTCGCCATATGTCATACGATGGCAACCCAGGCTGTGATATCTTTCGAACTCTCCCTCAGCGTTCATGACCCAGGCAGATTGACGGACTTAGCGTAAACGGCACCTCTGGTTAGTCTGCCATACCTTAAAATCGCAGTTCAGAACGTCGTTTTTATTTTTAACAAACGCGGCCTCAAGGCCGAAAGCTGTTCTCGCGTAGGGAGCCCGTCTAAGTTGATATCGCCATAGACCTTGATGAGCTCCGAGACTCTCTCGGAATAGGTTACTGGAAAGTAGATCGAAGAATCCCTCATCGGCCTCGTCCAGGAATCTGGAAGGACGCAATCGTTTGGCTGCCGCAGCTGCGCCCTCAGAGTTTGCATTCGAGCTCGGAGAGTAAGTGGATGAGGTCTTCATGACGGGAGCTAGGCCGCAATGATCGCTGTACTGATCCAACAGGGTCCCACACGTGCCTTAGCTACAGCTCTCGATCGGAGGCCTTGAGAAGACCGCAACGTCACGAGGAGAGGAAACCGAAGTGGCTTATCGGCAGGGTTTGTCCATTTTGGGAATAATGGCACCTTGTTCCCAACATGGGAAATTTCCCGGAAATTCCGGGAAAAATTGCGGGAAATTTCCCATATTGGAAAAAATGGGAAAAAATGTTTTTTCCTGATAAGAGTATCTACTGGCTGGCTTTTTCATCTGATACACTTCGATGATCTTAGTTCGATCGACAGATCAGAATTCCTGATTCAGAAACGCCTTCAAAGTCGAGGTCATGAACGTGCTGTTCCTTCCGAACTATGATGATGAAGAAATTGTCATATCAATAGTTACAACTTGTACACAACAGGGTACATTGTAACTTACAAGAATGGCGATCAATAGTGACAAATACCATAGAACTTGCTACCCGTTGCTGTCTATTGTCATAGAACAGAGTGTCCTTATCCTAATGCTGCTCTCGTGGTCTTCAAGGGCAGCGGCCATGTCGTACTTACCCTAGATACGATTTCTCACTAATTGTTCCAATTATTACTATCAATCGATTGGTGTGGCGCGCGCTTTTCATTACAATTAGCTATTTACAGAGGTTTATTCAAATAATCAGTGGATAGTCTATACGTATGATGAGATCCTTATCCTAACTAATCTCGAAGTTTTTGAGTGAAGATTCAGGGCATTGATTATCTGCGTTAGGGACCTCGACGAGGTCCCAACTCAACACTGAAATCGTATATATCGAAGTTTTGGACTCCCAAACCGTTGGATAACTAAAACTGAGTCAGATTTCGTGAGAGTAATGTTCGATGATAAGCGTGCTATAGAGAGACTTGTGGAGAAGCGCGCGCCCAGGGTGGGAAAAATCGCTCACACGGCTAGAACACTGCTTTTGCACTTTACTATGGACATTT
>NW_003215286.1:0-1187 GCF_000006405.1 Perkinsus marinus ATCC 50983
TCGCTTTGCAACGCTATCCTGGGATTCTCCAGCGATCTCCACGCTGGGATATTCTGGGCCCAACAATGTCTATCCAGTGTCATTCCGGGTGTTTATGACGGTAATCCTAGTTTTTTACATCATGATTCAACACGTGACGTTTGGTTTCGGGTTCTCTGGCTCGTATTGGAGGAAGTTGTTGACTAGATTCGGAGCTGTGTAGGGACTTGATGCTGTTCGAGAGCTTGAACTGTTATCATTTTCGTCCGTAACTGTTATAGTCTCATCCATGCCACTTGAACAATTACTGTATTTCTTTTGAGTATCACCACGTTTCAATTATCGACATATTTCATAACCTTCGTATGGAATGCGAGCGTGAGTAGTCTGCTCTTGGTGTTGTTATCAGAGCCCTAAAGCCCATTCAGTAGTACTCGTTTCTATGAGCATATAAAATGTGTTGGGTAGTTGGTTAACTTGGAGACGGCCGAATTACAAAGGAATATGGTCGAAGTCCGATGAGGTCTTTCAGACGCCATTATCCAACTCTCGGAGCATTAGGCATCCATTCCATGGGAGTTTTTCTCCTCAAGCACGATACGACCATAAAAAATCCCATAGACGCTGGGGATGGGAGAGCTATTGACCAAACCTCAAACCTGAAGCCCGAAACCCGAGGTCTGGGTTCCGCAATACTGACCAGAGGATGAGTTAGCGAGCTGATATGAATAAGCTACCCGAGCATTAGTCACAGAGTCGAGTGCCTCATCTCTAGTCCCTCAGTATCAAGGGTAATAAGAAGAGAAAAAAGTACTGCTGGGGTGCTCCACATCCCTACAGTAGTCCTTGGAATCTGCGATTCTTTCATTGCAGCACTCACTTTCATCAACACAACACGTTGTTTAGCGCTCGCTTCTCGGGTACTTCGCTAGGTCGCACACTTTCCCTCCCATCGGGGATGATGATACGATCCCCAGTTGGGGAATTTCTCCGCCAAGAAGCCGTACCGTGTTTTTCTCTCATTTCCAGATAGACAGCAACATTAGTTAATATTGAGGGGTGTTGCACTGTGTGATACGACCAATACTGAGTGGTTAGTTCTGAGATGATTAACAAGCAACGCATAACCGTGCATAGCATTAATAATGACATACACTCGACCGATGATGCTCGACAACATTAACTGTCTGTGTTTCGGCAGCAACACA
>NW_003200931.1:0-1392 GCF_000006405.1 Perkinsus marinus ATCC 50983
TTTCTCTACGTTGTTGGGACGTTAGTACTACTGGTCACGTACTCGGAGTCCCTACACTACCCCACGACGCTAACCTGAGGGCCCGTAGGTGTCAACGTATACCTATGAGTATTCACTATACGTATCTACGTCTACTTGGCCTCTACAAGGGTACGTTTCTGTCTACGTTGTCCGATCACGCTAAGTCCAACAACTGTACTAACGTGGTTCACGACTTGCACCAGAACCTAGGGGAGTCTATGGCTGACGTCTTTGCCAAGTACGAACACGCTATTCAGCTACTGAGCGTCGACAGTGTGGATGCAGAGGCACGTCTCGACTCTCTAAGACAGGCCGAGCAACGTGTCTACTATCGTGACTACGTTATGATCGAGAACGACACCAACTAGCTTTTTGGTAGACGACTTCAAGGTTCTATGGTATAACGACTTAGACGACTAGAAGAATTATGTAGACGACTATGGTAATTGATGATGATAGATGACGACTATTAAACTAGTTCATTTTTTACTTTTTGGGATCGTCATCGTAGCTTTATGAACGATGGGTGTATACGTCAATTATGATGGGAACCACTTAAGCCAACGTCTCCCGTGGCCAATGCGCGGAGCCGCGAGGCAAGCGCAAAGGAATACCAAGAGACTGGGGGGTTACCTTTGCAAGCGTTTTCGTCTCTTATTGCTGTCAAACGGACGCTCCGAACAATGACTACCAGCCGCGCAGTAGGTAGATAGTGCAAAACATGTACTTATGTACGTGAGAGGAAATGCTAAAGCCAAGCATCTCCCCAGTACCATGAAGCAGAAGCATTAACTGCGTCAGTCCAAGACGTTGACGCATCGTAGATGCGGTACACCCGCTAACGCCACTGAAAAGAGTGGATAAGGCAATAGGTTTTCGGAGAAGCGGTTCATCTAGTCTCCTCGCGGACCCTCTTGAACCGCACAATGTTATGGTGAGGATACTTCGCCAGACACTCCCACGAGATCACTCTGAGAAATCATATGTCGGATGTAACGCATGTCTCCTTCGAAAAGGCTTTGAGGCATTATTTGTGAATAAACACGTCGTATTCTGAAAGCACACCTATTACAAGAGCTACTCAGGGTTTGCAGACTGCCAAGTACAGCGCGCTTATCGGGCAAGAGGCACTGTGGAAGGTATAAAGAGAAGAATGACAAGATGACCAATCGTAATATCCTACACGAGGAGACTGCATTGGCGGTAGACCGTCTCTTGTGACACTGTGTGTTGTGAGTGGGCGTGCGCTCTTCGATGACTAAGCGAGCAATTCCCACTCGGCTCGGGCGATCCGGATTTCCACAGGAGACGTGAGTTGCTCAGAACGAGACAGGAAAGAGGTAAGAGAGCAAGGCGAGAGACGGCTAAAAA
>NW_003213269.1:0-1096 GCF_000006405.1 Perkinsus marinus ATCC 50983
TGAGCTCAGCTGAGGAAAGCACCGGAATAATTTACCCATTTGTTTGATTTTAGGACCCGACGATTTTGCTCAGCCCGGTGGTGCTCTTCCCGGGGGGTTCCTGGCGGCAACCGAAGATTAGCGTTGTAATATTTCGGCGGGAAAAGTTCCGATTTTGCGAATTTTTGGTTAAAATTTTTCTTGTGAATTCTGTGTATCAAAGGAAAATTTTGGTGATTTTATAGTAAAATTATGAGAAAAAAATTTTGTTACAAAAAAGTTTCATTCGGGAGTGATAGTTACCGTAGGAATTTGTGATTTAATTTCACGATGAAGTTAATTTCTATTTATTTTTTTAATTTTTTAATTTTTAACGATTTCTCAATTAGGAATTTCGGAAAACTGAAAAATTATTTTCCTGGTCTTCCAGCGATGTGAAAAGTGGGTAAAATGCTCCTTGGTTTCAAAGCGTTTAATCGCGCCGCGGTTTTTCGGCGTAATTGCGGAAAAATTTTTGCGATTTATGATGTTGAGAAAAGTTGGTATATAGAAGTTACGAATTTCGATGTAATTTTTCTCGCGCCATGAAATTATGGGTTTTTCTCTTCAGGTGTTGCCCTGTGCTAACGAGGGTGAATTTATGGTGAAAACGGCGGAGTCGTTGAACGAATTCACGCCGGCTTTTTCCCTGCATGAAGTTGTAAGTGCAATGGTGGGAAAATTTCCAAAAATTTTCCGTTATTTTTACGGAAAAAAGGTAAAATCTGTCGGGAAATATGTAGATAGTGTTGATGACAATACGAAAATTCTGAGAAAATTTTTTTGGGAAATTCTCGTTGGTTTTTGTATTTTTATATCGTATTACTCGTGTTGAGTTTTGCAATCAGCAGAGAATAGTTGGCAACTGTAGTGTTTCGTGTAGAGCGTTTAATCGCGCTGTTCATGAGGATGAATGTTATAATCGTTGGTAACGTTTTGTTTAAAACGTTTATATTGATATGGATAGTTTATTAACACAAACGATATAATCGTTCGTGAAGTTTTGTTTAAACGTTTATATTGTTATGGATAGTTTATTAGCAAAAACGATATAATCGTTCGTAACATTTTGTTTGAA
>NW_003202541.1:0-1075 GCF_000006405.1 Perkinsus marinus ATCC 50983
CAAACCCGAAACCCGAAACCCGAAACCCGAAACCCGAAACCCGAAACCCGAAACCCGAAACCCGAAAACCCGAAACCCGAAACCCGAAACCCGAAACCCGAAACCCGAAACCCGAAAACCCGAAACCCTAATAGAGAGCACGGGTGCCATCAGTAGTTTCTTCCCTAAATTTCTCTCATTTTGTGTCGTCAACATGCGCTGGTCCCATGGCTGCATTGGGACGCACCTCGATCGCAGTCGATGATGGGTAGTTACCCGCAGGGGGCTTTTCTGGGTCAACTGGCTACAATGCGCTGAAATTTCGCGCCATCACGGCCTTGTAACGAAAACATGAGCGTCACGGCTGAAAATTATTTCTTATCGACGCAAACCAGGTGGCTTATGTAAGTGGAGTGTTCGGTTGTTGCCGTTCGATTCACTTTCATGAGAATGCGCCATATAGAGAACAAAATCGTGGTGATGCCGGTCGCTAAATAATTAGTGTACGAAGTTTTTAAGACACTCTTCTCTTGGTACTCTGGTGTCACCAATCACCCCGAAGGAACGCCTCTCGATGGAGAGTTTCCTTCAGCATAACACCAGATGGCATTCTGCTACCGAATCAGTGATGTTGGGAGTGAATGGCATCTAGTGTGTCACAATCCAACCGTTAAAATACCAACGATTTCCGAAGTATCGTGGAATTGGAGATACTGGGAGTGGTGGATGCTTTTTATCTTAGGTTCGGGGTCGATGATGCCAGTTGTCGGATTGCATTGAGTCCAATTTGGTTGCGCGCAGAGGAATCTGGGACACCCAGCAGATAGTGGAGGGAGTCAGGAGTGGTATAAGGTAGGCCACCCAAAGAACGCGCTAGCATGGGGGATGGAATCGGAGGTTTAAAACGACATAGTCATGGGAGAATTTCCATGACCGGGCATCGAACCTGGTCATGAAATGAAATGCACTCTGCACAAATTGAACCCACATACCGGACATGATTGATAGATCCATGGAAGAGTTGCAGCTACCGAGAGTTGAACATGGCCAAAGTGAAATGTAGTTGGCAGAAATCGAACCTTTGTATTGATCATGA
>NW_003216199.1:0-1067 GCF_000006405.1 Perkinsus marinus ATCC 50983
CTAGGGTGGTGAAACTCCATTATTAACTAAAGTGTACACGACACGGGCGTACGTCTGTTGATGGGAAAATATATCCATCATCATTCGAGGCGAGGACGGGAATCGTATCAATGACGATACTTCCATCCTCCTGCACGAACTCAGCGTTCTCTCCTGAAAATGATACCGTAAATATGTCAATCTCCTTCGAAACGAAGGAAGAGGTTGTCTACAGCACTTCAACCGACAGGATTCAACGTGTGTTGTTATGCAGAATGCAAAGCTATGGAATTTTAGCTCAAAGCGAATCGATGAGTAATTGTTGGAATATATGTTCGCTTTCCTCAGCCGAGGAGACGTTATATACAAATTCGGGTACAAATATCAATGAGAATTTTCTCAATTGTCACCAACACATGTAGTTGACCATGTGCTAATTCTCCCACACCTAATCGATAACAGCGTGAGATATGTGCATACCGTCTATCTCAGTATTCGGGAAATTATGCGGTGACAGGTCTTCCACTTCTGTAGGTATCACCACGGTAACAGTATTATCATCATCATCAATGGAGTCTCCATTCGAGTGTGCCATAATAGGAATTCAGCGAATCGGATGAACACCAATAACACGAAGAGAAAGGAAATATAAAGAATATTTCAAAACTTCCTCGACAGCTCGAAATGTTGAAATTTCTTTACTTCGTATCAAGTAAATCACGAAGAGCATGCCAAAAAGAGTAACCTCTAATACGAGTTAGAGCCTACTGACCACAGCACGACGTTTAGTGCGGGAATTTTTCATGTCAGTTTTCGTGACTATTTCCAACGATTGATCTAATTGTATACTCCTTAAAAAATTTTGGTATTTCCGCTAGTGCAAAAGTGTTGAAATTTAGTCTGACAGCTACAACGACCGATTTCATGAAAAAATTTTTTGGTCGAAAACATTGGGAAGCAAATCTCGAATTTTAATTTCCTCTTCTGTTTGCATTCGGCGTCATTTCAGTAACACGATAGACTTGAAAGCATCAAAATTACTCTTTTTTCCACACCACGAATGATTCTCGCACGTTTATCAAATTCGC
>NW_003200773.1:0-1531 GCF_000006405.1 Perkinsus marinus ATCC 50983
TTGCCTTTGTAAGATACGGATTAGGTCCAAATAGAGAACAAGTTGTTGATGCATGCTTGGCAGTAGCCGTAGTTGTTTACCATGAAGTTCTCACCCGCGGTGTCGTCCTCTCGTCGTAAGAGCCGTAAGGCCCACTTCACCGCCCCCTCTGACCAGAGGAGGATCATCATGTCCGCGCCCCTCTCCAAGGAGTTGAGGGCCAAGTACAACGTGAGGTAATTATCACCATCACCATCATCCCATACCACACTTCTCTCAACAGGTCCGTCCCCATCCGTAAAGACGATGAAGTCATGGTCGTCCGTGGTCACTACAGCGATCGCGAGGGCAAGGTCACCGCCTGCTACCGTAAGAAGTTCGTCATTCACATCGAGCGTCTCACTCGTGACAAGGTACTTGCTACCCTTTCCTCGAACCTTGTAGTGAATGTTTATGCTTAGGTGAACGGCTCTCACGCCAACGTCGGTGTCCATCCCTCCAAGGTGGTCATCACCAAGCTGAAGATGGACAAGGACCGCAAGGCTCTCCTTGAGCGCAAGAACCGCTCTAAGGACTCTGGAAAGAAGAGATACACTGACAAGGACGTCGCGATGGCTCAGGTTGATTAATATGCTGCTACTATTGATAACAACTAATGTGGTGAAAGCAACGGCTCGACTACCGTCACAGGCTACTGGTCCTAGCATACCATCAGAGTTGTGTTCAGTAGAGGTGTGAAAACAGGGACCCATCTAGCTTTGAGAGATAACAATGGAGAAATGTAATGTGATGATGACATTTACATGAGAAACTGATTGAAGAATGTGTTCCTAGCCATACGTGGAAAATTAAAAATGAGTTCCCCCCGTTAACGTTATAGGTTCCTGGATGATTTCCTGTGTGGATCACTTCTATCGGGGCGGCTTTGTGCTTGCCTTGAGCAATTGTGGAGGAGGCTGTGGTTTGTTAGCATCAATCGGAGTTCGTTGAGTTTGTCAATTTCCTCTTCATAGTGACGGTTCTCGTTGGTCTGCATGTCTGTTGAGTGCACATCATCATCACCAACCGTTCCTGTGAACCCAGGCTTGTCCATAGCGAGAGTCTTCAAGGGTCATAAAGGAGCCGTCACGCGTGCTGTACCGGTGCCGGGGGTTTCGGGTACGCTCGCCTATATATTATATAGCATATAAGTCTGGATGGTTATCTTGGCAGGTTATTCCCAATATGCTTCCTCGGGTGGTGATGGCAGTGTTATCATATGGAGTACTAAACACAACACCAGGTGGATAACTCCTAGGAGAGCTATTGCTGAAGTTTTCTATTTTTGTTACTGTGAGTGTATTTGTGGTTGTAGGCCTCTTCGTTGTGAAGGACACGGTGATAGGGTGACGGCAGTGGCGGCGGATGCATCGGGACGATGGGTTGCCAGTGCTGGAGTTGATAAAACAGTAATGAGAAAGAAATAGGTTGAGATATGTACTGAAACCGAGAATCGAACTCGGGACCTATCGCGTGTGAGGCGATCGTCATAACCAACTAGACCATTCCAGCG
>NW_003208226.1:0-985 GCF_000006405.1 Perkinsus marinus ATCC 50983
AGATACACGACTGAATGGCTGCGGTGATTGTCGAGGGTGTGGTAGTATATTTATACCAGTCAGTGGTATGTACTATTAGATATACTGCAATATGTTCGACTGGGTGACCGGAGTCACTGCCACATCGGCGGGAAACGCCAAATACACGAAGAGACGCTGTCACATACCAACAAGCACTTATCTTCCGATATCGCTAGACCACGGATGGATGATGAAGCTTCGGGGAGTGAAATGCGCCAGGAATGAAGCTCTTGAAAATCGGTGGTGAAAATACGAATCGTGCCTGTGAGGCCATCCGAGACCATCACATGACCGGTGCCATCGCTGATACACAATGATCGTGCATAAATATCTTCGATGACGATTCTTCGGGAACCAGTAGCTGGACGTATCTCAACAACGCGCCGATTGAGAGTATCCGCAATTAGGAGCTGCTCTCCTTTTAGTCCGACCGCGATATCGCAAGGGTAGAGGAAATTACCCCAGTCAGCCACAATGTATCGCGAGGAGCTATCGATGAGATAGCATCTACCGCCCTTGGAAGTCACCACGGCGATTAGTGAGTCGTCGATCCATTTAGCGACGGACTGGCCTGTGACTCCAAGGTTGAATATGCATTCACCATCGATTCTGATGATCCCGTCAGAGTGAGTACTGAGGACCCTGTGTGAAGCGTCGTGACTGAGAGCTGCGCTACCGACCGGTACGCCCGTCGAAGGGCACATCCATGCTCCATCGATGTGAGCGTGGCTTGAATCGCTTCCGCATATACTTAGTTTGGTGCCAACACAGTCGATGGCCCAAGGACGGAATGGCGATGAGGATATGCAAGGCGTGGCAGGGATTTCTATTCGATGTGCCGCGGTTGTTTCGTAACCGTTGAAATGTGGCTCCAGGAAGGCAGCTACTATGCTGTGACACGGATGGATCTTACGGCCTATCTCATCTAGCCACATCAACCTGATGAACAGGCGTGGCTGATGTG
>NW_003212805.1:0-1347 GCF_000006405.1 Perkinsus marinus ATCC 50983
AGTGAAAAACATATTTTACGACTACTACAGGCCGCGCAAACCGCCTTTTTCACCAAGTTTTACGCCACTTCACGCCGCCACGAAATTCCACTATCATTAACCCCGGCAATAGGAAAATCACATTTGCATATCAAATCGGCACACATTATATATTTCAGTTTCACCCGCTCAACGTGAAGTGTCGTAATACTCTATATTACATCAAGTCGTGTGAGTTTTCGTGACCGAAAACATAGTTGTTCTACGAAATGAATTGTGAATTAGTGTCCACACATTAGTAAACACTAGTGTCCAACACTAGTTTTCCACTAGTGTTGGAATATATGTTCGCTTTCCTCAGCTGAATCTAGGGTTATCAAAGTTGATAATGCAAAATCGGGGTTTACGAAAAAAAACGCGAAAAAAAACGGTGGCGAAATTTTCGCCAAAATTTTGCATATTTTTTCCAAAACTACCTACCTCCTTAACAAGAATCCTAATAAGACATCTGATCGTCTCACTACTGGGGAAATCAGATCCTTTTCCACGACGCAGAGATTTCTCCACAGCTGCTGAGTTTCTCCACGGAAGAATCAATCGAAGAAAATCTCGATAGTTCAGCTGCGCCAATTCACTGTGATCGTAATGGCCGAGAACTCCACTACCTACAAAAACAACATTGTTGACACAAATGATTTGCGTCTTTTCGTGCCGACAATATGAGTGAAAATGCAAACTAAATTTACACTCACACGTAAATGTTGCGAGTTTCACGAGGTGGCGTAATACTCCGTGAAAAATATGCGAAATTTCTGCGACCGATAACACATGTGTGAAATGTGAAATATGTTTTTTCACATCAGTAGGGTGCAACTCCATTATAATAACAGACATTCAACCAAAATGGTTATATGGAGTCTCATGAGTGATATAGAGAACACTAATGAAAAACACATTTCACTTCGCGAGAACCCATGTAAACAGTGAATAACACGTGACGTGTTTTACGTAAAATGGGGTGATTTTCTCCGGAGTAATTCACATCATATTGCATTTTTCACATAAAGTTTCACGCCGTAAAACTCCATTACTTCCCATACTACTTGCACTTATAGGGAAGTATTCACTGGGATCATTAGTTTGAATAAATTCCCACAAATCAGTAGCATCGACAAACCCTTTCCCATCAGCATCAAGATGTGCGAAGAGTTTATACGGATCGAAGTCGAACGACGTGCAGAGCATCTCTCGGAAGATGTCGATCTGAGGGGGAGGGAAAATATATCAACTTTTCTGAGAAAATTTCAAGTGGGAAAATCTGCATATGGTCAACTTTTCTGAGAAAATTTCAAGTGGGAAAATCTGCAA
>NW_003208025.1:0-1067 GCF_000006405.1 Perkinsus marinus ATCC 50983
GCCAATTTCTCGCATTCCCCCAACAGTTCCTCCCGAGCCTCTCGCACAGTGGCTGGGTCATCAAAAGTATCTTTGCGCACAGTGAAGATTCCATCCTCATTCAACTCCACTCGAACCTTCGGAATCATCATCCGCCCATCTCCTATCTCGACCAGCGTCCCCACACTACTTTGCGCATGCGTGCAAACTGCATGAGCTCCTCTCTCGACAGCCTCTCCAGCAGGGATCGGCAGATGCACACCAGGCAGCACAGGAGAGCCTTGGATGCGCCTCAGGTTTTGCGGTAATTTCATCCCAGGGCGGGGAACATATCCACGAGGGAGTTCGTTGACCCCGTTTATACCCATCATCCGAGCTCGAGCTCTCAGCGCCACTGACGAGGCCATTCGGAACATCACAAAAGAGAAAGATCTAAGGTCCGCAAACTGTCGTTGTACGCTAGGTTAAAATTTGTCACGCGCCATAAAATTAACATTGACGATTATCCCCAGCATTCCTCTCATAAGGAAGAACACAACACCAGTCAACTTCAAAATGAGCATGTGCCAAAGCATACCACAGAAGCTGGCAAAATTACATGTGCTGGGATTCGAACTCGCGACCTCCATGCACCACTCGCAACAACAACACAACTGCGATGACGAGAAGTACACGTGATGCGGTAAAATCCATATTTCCAAAGAAAGTGCATATTTTCTAAAGAAGCTTCGCGCTCACCCGCGCAGCCTTGCGTATCAGCCTTGCCCTGCCTAGCCTTGTATAACAGTTCGGGCATGTGGCTTCCGTCAATAACAGCTTAGCCTCGGTATTGCGTAGCCTCAGTATTACGATATTTGCTCGCCTAGGCAACCAGGTCGTGATGAATTGCAGAATGCCAACTGTCTAATCGACAATATCTATCAGATAGAATCGTTGTGGAATTCACCAAGTCGCTGTGAGCTTTACCGTCGGAAGTTTCACGGTATAACCGATAGACCCCTTTAATATTATTAGTATTTCTGGTTACATTATCACTAACACAAGTTGTTCTGAACAAGAATGAACAATTAATCCCAACGGTTTAGTGA
>NW_003207095.1:0-955 GCF_000006405.1 Perkinsus marinus ATCC 50983
CGGGATGGCCAGCAATCGATACTGACAACTTTGGCAAACCGAAGAAGGATGAGCCGTCCTTCGTGCGAGGGCCTGGCGAAAAACTCGAGGAGCTGAGGCTACGCGACTGGCCGCAGGGCAGCATTCCTCCAGATATGTATAGGCTGTTCGAAGAGCTCATAGCGAAGGAGCTTCGGCTAGGCCGGTTATCAGAGATTAATCCGACGAGTCCAGACTGCAAGGCGTTGTCGAAAGTTCATGTGATGTGGAAAAACGGGAAGGAATTTAAAGCCATCCGACAATTGGACGACTTCAGGAGGAGTGGTATCAATATTACCGTACGTACTGGAGCTCTACTCGAAAGCAAAGGCGAAGACGGTACTGTCCGTGAACTGAAAACAACCCGCTGTCTTCCTAGGTTCCGGGATGTTTACGATCTATTGGCTAATGTCCCGCGACCAACACCTAGTGTTGGAGATGAGGATAGCCAAGTTTGGTTGTTAGAATGGGACATAGTATCAGCGTTCAGATTGATTAGTGTGGGATCGAGCGAACGCGGATTCCTATGCTTTCTGGACCCTCGGGATCCCAGCAAAGCCTTCAAGCACAATTGCCTGCCTTTCGGCCTCGTAACATCCCCGAGCGTTTTCGGGAGGCGAGCCTACGCTGTGTAAAACGCCTATTGGACTGTGCATTGCGAATGGTCGCCCCGGAGATTGTTACTACAATATTTCGAGCGATCGTATATGTGGATGACTATACGATGGCCACAAGCAAGCGAGGTTCTGTCTGGTATTCAGCCTGCTCCTGGTGACAGCACTTGGAATACCTATCGAGCTGACGAAAACCCACGCTTTGAGAGTGATAGAAGATACTTGGTTATCGGGTGGATATCGGGGAGAATACGATATCGAACTCAGCGTGCCGGTGACAAAGAGATAGATATCGCTGTGTGCTATCCGATCGCTATGTATAC
>NW_003199782.1:0-4115 GCF_000006405.1 Perkinsus marinus ATCC 50983
ATCACTTTAGTCGTAGGTTACCACACGCCATACTACCCCCGCGATGAGCGGCACTCGACGATCCATTCCCGAGGGAAGGCCGTCTTGATAGGGGGTAGGTCGGTGGGAACTGAGGTCGTTGCTGATCCTGGGACTGCTTGTAGGGAAGTACGAGGTTGACAGTATGGGGAAAACTCGGTCGCGGTTGTTGCGGTGGTGCCTGTAGATAGTGAATATGGCGGCCATAGGTTTATATGTCCCCACCCTTCCTCCTGAGGGAGGCCTGTGACCGGTAGTGGGCAGCACTGTACAGGGTAGTGACGCTATAGCTGTAGCCACCTGCCGCTGGAGTGTTGCTGTATGAGTCGCGAAGAAAGGATGGCTCAAGCACTGGTGCGCCGTTAACCTTTCAAAGGAGAGCCTCCTACGCACAGACACAAGGAGACTACCGTTTGCTGGGGTCCCAAGTCAGTACTGCTTTCATGAAGTCAATACCATCTCTGGAGGCTGGCGGGACCAAGTCTGTGAGGTCAGTAGGCTCACATGGGAGGAAGCGATACCCCATTTGTGATGCTAGGCGACAGCCCTCGGACCATATCTGCACTTCTCATGATAGTGACCAGGGCAGGCCCCGACACACCTCTGCCGTTGGCGTCCCGATCACTGTGCAGATCCTGTACAGTTCATCAGTCTCAGAAGAGCCAGGAAATAGTGGTCGACCTGGTAGCATTGTGAGTGCTCTGGTCCCACTCTAGTCAATACCAGTGTATAGTTCTGCCATGATGCCCCCAGCTGCCCAGAGATCCACAGGTGAATTATAAGAAGGGTTTCTAAGCAGGACCTCCGGGGCTCGGTACCTGCTCACACCGGGCTGGCAACGACGAGGTCTGAACGATTCAACACCATCTAGTTGAGACGTAGTCTGTAAAGGGCGGTCGCGACCTGATCTCCCGAGCCAGGCCGAAGTCGGCCAATTTGAGCAAGTCTCTGGTCACCTGTCACCGTGTCGACTCACTCCACAGTCCGCGACAGTACCAGTAAATTCTCAGGTTTGAGGTCCCTATGGAAGTAGCCGTGCTTATGCATGAAGTCCAATGCCATTATAGTCTGATACATGTACAGCCTAACCTGGGCTTCTGGGAAGGCGTTCTCTTTTTTCCTCAAGAGTTGGTATAGATTTCCCTCTAAGAATTCGAACACCTACAACTTCATAATTCCAACATCGATCGGCCCAATCTACCAAGTGGAGCTCATCAGCCTCTCGAATGACCTCCTTTAGTCGTACTATGTGGGGATGCGTGAGTTTCCGTAGACTTCTGACTTCCCTCAAGGCCATGCACTCATCCCAGGAGTAGTATCTGTCAGTGACTCCCTGTATCGGTGAAGGCAAGTTTTGGTACTTTTTCTTCATCTTTTTGATAGCGACTATTTCCCCCGTGTGTTTGTTCTGCCCTCGCAAGACGCTACCATAGGTCCCATCGCCCAGCATTCTATGTACTTTATATTTATTCATGGTCTATC
Organism: Perkinsus marinus ATCC 50983; assembly: GCF_000006405.1. Lineage (NCBI taxonomy): Eukaryota > Perkinsozoa > Perkinsida > Perkinsidae > Perkinsus > Perkinsus marinus. Next base: position 1,501 of record NW_003199782.1, read on the forward strand.
TCAGTGTACATTATAATAGCAACTGACACTCACTCTTCTACACTGTCAAGAGAATATTCACGTTATATCGTCTATATGCTCTTTCGCGTAGTGGATGTATAAGGGATGGATAATAAGTGATAGAGATGGTAGATAATAATATGGATAATAATGGATGTATAAGGAGCATACAGTCAAAAGTCCCACGTCCCGACTACCCCTAAATTCTACGGTCGTGCCCTTCAAGCACTCCATAAGAGTTATACGCTCACTCTGGCATTACAGCTATTTCCCTTTAAGAGATCTCTAAGGGCATGGCAAGGCAAGCTTCCCTCGATCGCCGCCAATTCGCGTCGTCGAGGGTGATCCTGCGCAGAGCTAGCGCAAATCGATCAGATGATCGATATGATTGTACGAAGCCCCATGGCGCGGACTATCTCAGTGGAGTATCAGCCTTAAACCATGCCCCACTCCTTCGGTCTTAGAGCGCGTACCCGCGATAAGTTCTCCAAGGGCTTCAGGGAGAAGGGTCTTCCCAACCTTACCCGCTACTTGACCCCCTTCAAGCGTGGTGACTTCGTTGACATTGTTGCCGATGCCTCCATCCAGAGGGGTATGCCCTACCAGTTCTACCACGGCCGTACTGGTGTCGTCTTCAACGTCACTCAGAAGGCTGTCGGTGTTGAGGTAATTCACCTTTGAGCTATTTCTTCGTCTACTTTCGTTTGTCTATTTTCGTGTTTCCTACAGTGTTCTCATTCAGGTGACCAAGGTCGTCGGCAACCGTCAGCTCCGCAAGCGCCTTCATGTCCGTATTGAGCACGTCCGCAAGTCTCGCTGTAACGAGGCCTTCCTCAACCGTGTCAAGGCTAACGATGCTCTCAAGCATGACGCTAAGGTCAAGGGCGAGAAGGTCATCACTAAGCGTGAGACCCCCGGCATGCCCAAGTCTGGCAAGATTGTGAAGGTCGGCCGCAGTGGCGAGACCAAGGTAATGTCCAATTGACTTCGCGCCATCTTCTACTTCGTGTCATTTAGGTTCATGTCCTTGAGGCTCTCCCCTACGTCGAGAACTACTTCTAAGCTGCTATTGCTCAATGACGAAAAGGGAGCGGGTCTCTGGCCGAGAAATTATTGGCTGATACATTCTTGTTGTGTTCATTATATAAATCACGTATACTACACTGGTGGTGAGAAAATCATCTATTCACTGCTTACGATGTTTATGTCCACGACGAAGTAACTGCCTTGGGTGTACTTATATTTTAGGGGGCAGTACTTCCCACTCGAATGATACCTTGACGATATGGAAGTTTTTTCATAATTTTCACCAGGATAGCAGTATAGAAATGTGGCTGCGAGCTCAGCAGCTCCGAGATGAGTGACCATGGCCTGATGTAAGTAAACAAATAAATTCACGTGCATAGTATACGTATAGACATAAGGCGTTTCTCTATGTAGCTAATTTTGCGTTTGACGATAACCCAGTGCACAATGCGAATCTCAGGACGGTTCGTACAGCGTTGGAAAGAGCTCGATAGAAGCCTTTGAACGGTTCCTATTTTGTTCATGAACTCGTATACAGCCAACAGAAGATAGTCTACATAGTGTAGACAATGTTCCGATGTATAGTACTTACCAACTCTATACCATAATCTCGATAACACACACAACGATTTGTCACCATGGGGAAATGTATAAGTAGTAGTAAACTTTGACAACAACTTAGAGACAAAGTAATTGTCAGAATAATCGTCGGCATCATCATCAAGGAAAGGAACAAGGTAACTTTAGACTCAGGCGAATGGGACTGTATAGAAGCAGTCAGCAATAGAACAAACTGTAGCGCTACGATGGCTACAGTAGTACAATAGTATCATTATCATGCATTATTGACAGAGTGGAATAAACCTGGCGTCCTACAGCTCGGACAGGGCCCCCCGTGGCATGGCCATGAGATCCCGTATATCTACACAGAAGTTGCTACTATTCCCAGCCATCCTTCCTGTTGTAGTACATGATAATTCATCTGTAGTGTACTCGGCCAGACTACTGGTCTCCCAGTCCTCATCCTCCTCTTCATCATCGTCGGCTTTCCCATCGCTCTCAGCGGTTGATGGGCTATCGTCTTCCCCTTCATCGTCTTCTTTCACCTCCTCCTCCTCCTCTTCACAATCGTCCTCCATCATCGGTTCGTCGTCGTCGTCTTCTTCCATCGTGGTGGAACCGATGTAGTTAGCCTGGTGGCTCGACTGCCCATCGAACGCCTTTATCTAAAGCGACCCATGAGAGTTCCCCCCCGATCATCATCCGCCCAATGCTATTACCTCTAGAGGGAGACTGTGAATGTGGGTGTCGGCCATGGAAGCCGCCGAATCGAAAAATCGAACTAAGCCCTCGGTCGAAAAGCTGATCGACTGAGCCTTGGACTCCTCCTCCTCCCCCTCCTCATCCTCCTCCTTAACATTCTTGATACACATCTCAGTCAACAGATCTCTGTTGACTTCAGTGTTGCTGAAAGCATCCAAAAGCTCCTTATTAAGACGAGCTCCTCCTGGTCCTGAGCAGCCCGTCCGAGCTCCACGCTATCACCGACCGATGAGCAAAGTCGGGCACATACTATCCTCTGAAATATC
>NW_003204036.1:0-1094 GCF_000006405.1 Perkinsus marinus ATCC 50983
ATGTAGCAAATGATCATAAATTACCATCGGCTGTATCACGATTAGCGGCAATGTCTCGAGAGTGAAGAGTAGTTTTTGCGGATACCTAAGAATGGTGCATGACTGGAAGCGGCACATGATCGACATCAGTAAGAGTCGGTGATAAGAATGAGTGAACCCTCACAAACGGATCGGCTGATGATCTGGAGGTACAACAGAGTCGTTGGACGTTCGTCACCACGTCGTTAGTATCGAATGGTAGGGTGATGATGCAGTTGGTGATGTCAAAAAGGAGCGTTATTATGTAGAAAAGAGTGGCATGTGTAGATGCAAGTATCTCAGCAGTATCACGATCAGTATTAAACTCTTGAGGGTGAAAGTTGAACACTACGTCATGAATACCAACGGATGAACGTAGATTGTAGGACGACCAAGTCGTTCGTAATGCCTACAATACAGGTGTTATCAAGTAAAGAAGGATAACATATGTAGATGTAAGTGCTACAGCAGTAAAACGACGAAACATAAAGTATTGCAGGCGCGAAGTACTCCGTATGGAAACCTCAGTGAATTGCATGGTTAGAAGCGGTCAAAGCTTGACATGTATAAACCCTACCAACACATCTGTTGGCAGTGGGAGAGAGGCGGTGGAGTTTTGAGAGAGAGAGAGAGTGACGTGACATAAAATATAGAAATTATACTTCACACCACAGACCGTGGACAGTGAATGTCGTGAATTTTTGGCACAGTGTACATCGGCGCATGTTCAATGTGGTAGAAATCTCCATGAAAACTGAACGTGCTAGTGAGAAAAAAGCGTATGACACAAAGCTATCGTATGGTAAAAGATTGATAAGTGTTTAGTAAGCATTAAGGGTGTAAAGATGATCAGATAGAGAAAAGGCATTATTCTTGCTGTGAATAATTTCCTGTAACGTTTTAACACAATGTACATCGGCGCATATCTATTAGGGTCGATCTTACAAATACGGTTACAGTAAGTGATACGGAAAAGGCAGTTCTTGATAAAACGGAAGTGTACCAAGTATACGGCGAACATGATATATGTAGGGGTGTTGACAGTGAGACACAATTTGGAAGGAACCGAAAACAGG
>NW_003211344.1:0-1005 GCF_000006405.1 Perkinsus marinus ATCC 50983
AAGCACCGAGTTGACTCTCTGAGGCAGAGAAGTACGTAATCTCGCTGCTACCGATGCGGAGCGAAGTATCCACCGTTGAAAATTTCGGAAAGTTTCTCGACAGAATTTAGAAGTTGAAACTTTCGAATCTCACAAATTCTGTAGATCTAACAAAAAGACTATGTTGCCCCGTAGCACGATTGCTGTTCAACTCAACTCAATCACAACAAGTTTGGCAAATTCATTCAAGAGAATGGTGGTAGACAAGACGAAGACGAGTCAAACAGACAACTTAGCACTTGGTGATAGTGGTGTCAAGGAGGAAACCGATCTTGATATGAACGGAATCGGGACTGATGATGGTGGCATCAATTTTCTTGATGTGGAACTGTTGCATCAATTTGGCAAGCATAGGATCGTAGTTAGAGAACTCGATATCATCACCATCAACGGTGTAATCAGCGCCAGCAGACATACCCATCACATTGATGGTAGCGCGGCCATTAGAGGCAAAGTCAACAGTGAAACTCTGGCCCATCATGCTACCGCAGTAATGACCACCGAATGCAGGAGAAGCAGCAGTAGTAGTGGTCGCTTTAGTGGTCGTCGTAGTCGTAGTGGTTGCTCTAGTTGTGGTAGTAGTCGTAGTGGTGGCTTTAGGAGTGGTGGCAGTAGTCGTAGTGGTCGCTCTAGTTGTGGTAGCAGTAGTCGTAGTTGGCACTCTAGTTGTGGTAGCAGTAGTCGTAGTGGTAGGACCGACGGTGTTAGTGGTGGTCTCCACAGGGGTGGTTGTCACGGCCTGAGCGGTAGTCGTTGGAGCAGCCGTGGTATTAACCTCAGTAGCGGTAGTCGCAATAGAAGCACTAGTAGTAGACGCTGACTTGGTTGCGGGAACCGCTGTGGTGAGAGGAGATTCAGTGGGCTCAGCGGTGGTCACATGACCCATGGAACAGGGTACGGCCTCGCCGACGCAGCTAACATCACCGGGCTGGAGCATAGGAGCCGTCAGTTCTTCTGACGAGACCG
>NW_003213425.1:0-1072 GCF_000006405.1 Perkinsus marinus ATCC 50983
ATGATCGCGGCTATGAAATGTTTTGTAAAACCTGGAGTACCACAGGCTGATTGTGATGGTCATCCTCTCTGTTTCATTGCGCCAGCATCTGTAAAAGAATTGAAGGAAGTTCTGAAGGTTGCGAGATCCCGTGGTGTGCCTCTAGTGATACGGCGAAATAACACAAAGGTGTTGAATGGTGATGGTGCTATCGTATGTGATTTATCGGACCTATACACAGATTATGAATTTGGTCAATTAAAGGGAGTCACTATCATTCTAAGGGCCGAGATAGGGCTCTCAGATGAGGAAATCAAGGATATCGCTGGGCATCGTGGCTTACACATTGGAAAAGCTATCATGATAGATGTTATGACAGTCGGAGGGAGGAGCCTGTCAGCTGATAATACGATGAATAGCGCCGTTTATTGGCAATATATTAATAGTGGTTGTAACCCTGTTCTGGAAGAGGGGATTGTCAGGGAGGTTTACTTCTCCTTATATCATTGAAATCTTTAAAACGGAAAAACTTGTGTTCGAGTGTCCTAACATCACGACTTGAAGAACATGACAAGAGAAGGGTAATTCGATGTAGTTGAGGAAAAAACTATCTGTCAGATAGTATCTGATAAGGATTGCGCGTGTACTAGAAGTCGCGTACTGTATGTAGAACCAGGAAGGGACACCAGCTCATGTTCAATAGTGGAAGACTAAGGCGCTGTGGCTGCGACCAAAGCTCAGAATGACTAACCGAGAGCATCCTCCTGAGAACTCAACACAATTGATTGGTCTATGGATTGAGCTAGAGATGAGGCTAGAGATGAGGCTAGAGATGAGGCTAGAGATGAGGCTAGAGATGAGGCTAGAGATGAGGCTAGAGATGAGGCTAGAGATGAGGTTAGAGGAAGTTTTACAAGTCCTAAGGCAGAGTCGTTGCAGAGGGAGAGGCTTTGGTGTGCCTTCGTCAGCGACGCTGCCGCAGCGTCATGCTCTCCAGAGATGGTGGAGGAGTATAGAATATAAAAAAGCATGGACGAGGATACACTTGTGGGCTTTGCATTAGACGAAGGATAGTGATGCTCTACTATCTTGT
>NW_003213425.1:1172-17233 GCF_000006405.1 Perkinsus marinus ATCC 50983
ATGCCACCTCTTCAAGATATGCCTCACAAAGATCCCCACGATACCCTTTGGTAAAATCAATCTCTTAAAGCGGGGCGGCTATGCCACCTCTTCAAGATATGCCTCACAAAGATCCCAAAGATATGCTCGTGTACATCCGTAAAGGAAGAACAGATTGTCTACCATCCCCAGGAGTAACACTCATCATCCCTCTGTCACTACTACCTCGCAGCTGCCGTCATGATCCCCATAGTTTCGGTACTACCGAATCGGTAGGGTCGAGGGAGATCTGTTGGGATACATGGAGGAGTTTTGAGGAGATGATAACGGTATCTAGGATGATGCTGGAGTTCGAAAATGGTATTGATAAATGAGTTGAGTCAACCTAACGGCCTGACTTGTCTCGGGATAATCATAATAATACCAAGCTTACCAGTTTCCATTGGGCATTACTATACATAGCACGTCTACAGCGTCAACAAATTCTACCAAATCTCCACACTGCACATCGACGACGACACGTTTCAAGTACGACCGTCTACCACAACAAGTGTTTACGATGGTATCCTCTAGATATGAGGCGGAATTATTCGGCCTTCGTTTGCTGATGATCCTGGTAAGCTCTTTTTTGGTCTATTACGTTGGCTTCAACAACACGTGGCAGCTACAACTCTTCGACAAGAAGACGACTCCACCATCATAACTATCTCTGTGGAATCTACTCAACGATTCCATTGTAACATTTCCGCTGAGGATCAACTTTTTACACTTTTTGGGGGGGTTGTGATCTAAGTTGATGACCCCTGTGATCAAGTTGTGATCTATCACTTTTCATTTTACTTTCATTGGGGGCCCGTGCGCCCCATAAAAGTGCACTCATATGGAAACTAAAATCCTGTTCAAAGGCTCTGAGGTTGATATAGAAAAAAGGAATACTAAGCAGCCAAGGGGAACACCTAGATGACCCCCGATCGATCGACGTTCAGTAGGGATGTGAACCTTTGAAATTAAAAAAATATATATTACTACAACACCAATTCAGACTTGTGGAATTCCCACTACTACTCTACACAACCACGGAAATTGCGGAGCCGCTCATCGTCCCTCACCGGCAACTGAGATACTCCTATTTTCTCAGACTCATAATCAGCATCTGAGATCAAAAAAAATAATAGTTTAGTCAGTATTAGGATGAATATATGTTCGCTTTCCTCAGGTGGGTTCAGCAGTTCACTCACTAATCATACAAGTTTGCATACGAATTCGGGTAGCAGTACACAGAAACCGACAAGAGTTCCCTCAGAATTTCCATAATGTCACAAACACATGTCGCTCATTATGTGCATGATTTCCCCGACACTGAGTTTACTCTAGGGCATTCGAGCCGGAAGGGACGGCGGAACCGGCAGATCTTCAAGAGCGAGGGATATTGCTGATATCGTCCAGAATTGTCTCTTAGTACCTACGTACCTATCTCCGACTTCTACCCTCTACATAGCATGTACAATTTATACTATACTACTTATACTACTACATATACGACTACTATCGCTATTTCTTATACTACTACTTATACTACTCATACTACTTATACTACTACTATCGCTACTACTTATACTACTACTTATACTATTACTCATACTACTACTTATACAACTACTTATACTACTACTTATACTACTACGTATGCTACTTGAGCAGCCACACTCCGATTCACCCCGACGACGACAGTTCCCCTTCCCTTAGGTCGAACCCTCCACATAAACCACATACGTCGTCACAATCCGCGTCGTGCCGGCCTACATGACATCAGTGTTGGAGTAGGGATATATTTTCGCTCTTCTCAGCTGAGCTCGGGAGTTTCCTCACTACCTATGGAATTTACATACGTATTCGAGTAGAATGTACTATAAGAATTTCTCAAAATTTCCTCACAATATTTATATTGTTAGCAACAATGTCATTTCCCACGAGCTACACTTTCAGCTATACCTTTTATCATCCCTTACACATAGCAAAATAAATGCGGGACAGGTTGCACAAAACTCGAGCCTCGAATAAAAAAGGCTTCCAATTGGGAAGTTTTCAATCCCAATGATGATACCGACGCTTTAATGCCTCAAAACCCTCGAGATCTTCCATGAGAAATGACCAGTCTAACACAAACAACACTACTATACCGAACAAGAAACCATTTAACAACACGATACATAGTAAATTGGGGGCCCGTGCGCCCCATAAAAGTGCACTCATATGGAAACTAAAATCCTGTTCAAAGGCTCTGAGGTTGATATAGAAAAAAGGAATACTAAGCAGCCAAGGGGAACACCTAGATGACCCCCGATCGATCGACGCTCAGTAGGGATGTGAACCTTTGAAATTAAAAAAATATATATTACTACAACACCAATTCAGACTTGTGGAATTCCCACTACTACCCTCCTCCACCAGCCGCCATATACAGCAATACTGCCATCATCAGCCCACCAAAGAATATACATTATAGAGAAACCTCAAGTAGGAGGTAAACCGAAGCTAGTCCGACTTATTAATCGCATTATTCTGCTCCATTTGAATTATTAGACAACAAATATTTCGTTTGCCACGAGCTCTCATTAGGTCCAGGCTGCCGCCCTGTCGGGCAAAGTGTATATACAAGTGAGAGGCTTGAAACCTAGGATAGATGGGCCTGGCTCAACAAGTTGACGTCCAGATTGACATGATACATCGTACACGACATGAATCAGGCGACGGCCTGATGCAATCACTTTGAGTTGGTCGGGCCTTATTCATCCATTGTTGATCGAGTTGATTAGCCCTAAGCCTGGTTCACGCCTACACAAAAACTACGTTTCGAAGAGTACAAATTAACATGAACCGTTCTACGAGAATCTCATAACGAGATCGTTGGACTTTCATTGGCACTATTATGACTGGTTGTGTCTCCCTATACTATCCGAGTTATCTGATCTACAGTAGGCAGGCAGTCTTGCATTAATTCCACCATGCTTTCCACTAAAGGGATTGTGCTCCTCCAGAGAGATATAATCTTCCGCCACCACGCTCCCATTTATAATAGTACCGAAGTACCCTCTGAGCGAACCTTTGGGCGAGTAGACTTCTCGCCCATCGGAACGGATCAGGCCTACATCAGTGATACTGCCACCACTCGCAAACAGAAGACCAGTATCGAACACACCACAAAAATACGACTGGCATACGGAGGAAATGGCTTCCAAATGCAATCGATTATCTGGGCGCCCGCGAATAGCCGCGATATCATGCGCGTGCTTTTTACTGGAATAACTCGCCTCACGTTTGAAGTTAATTCGCATATCTTTCTTGTCGTAAAGCATTCCATCAGCTTCGAATGTAACGCAATTGTTTAATGGGAGGCATTCTGACGTCCAGCCTGCCTATAAACCACACCACAGAGCCTTTACCAGAACTGTCTGCTGCTTTATCCGAGTTGCAGAAGAAGCTGCACTTCGGGGGACTTGTGTCCCCACCTGGTGGCCTTGGTTATCGACTGGCCGATGGTGACTGGTGTGAGGAGGTGAAAAGCAAACACACCGTCCCGACTGATATAGCAGCGGTCACGACATCTAAAGATTTACGCGAACTATTGGTCGTGATTGATTACTGCAATTCTGAGGCGTTATCTATCGCCCTTATAGGAGATGCTCGAGAGCTTCTAGCATCATCCCCTATCCATGAAGCGTCTTACAGGACCCTCGTTAGTTATTCTATAGCGGCCTCATCGAAGTTCATCAGGGTGAGGACGGAAAGTGACACTGGCCACCGACGACTCCATATTGGTATCTCAACGCCCGCAACAGATGTCCAGCGTTGTCTCCGAAAACTAGGACTGTGTTTGCCGGTGTCACATTGCTCACCATTATCTATGCGGCAGTCGTTCTTGAAGGAGATCCGTATGGTAAATGTTGCCGACCGAAACTGTGGATACTCTGCGATATATGGTACTAACCTATTTCAAACCTTCCAGCACACAGGGGCAATTATACTCGGTCGACCTACGGGAGAAGGTACCTCTCACAGCAAATATGAAATCAGCCACGTCATATATGAAGTGGTGTTGGATCTGAACGAGCTTACCGATTTCTATACGAGGCAGGAGCTCTCAGATGAGGCTTGCCTACAACCTCAGGCATCCACGGATGGGTCCTTTCGGTTTCTCATCATCCAGGCCGGAATTTTCAATGAGGATAAAGTACGTGTTCTTGGTTTACAGCTTTTAAGCACGGCTTTCTCCTCAGGCTATTTGAGATGCTGGTAGTCCGGATTCGGATGAGAGCACTCTATCTATTGAAGTGAGTTGATGATCCCCTGCGGATTCTCATGGTTTTTAGCCGTCCAATACTCTAATTCAGATTCACGGGGCATCCACAACATCCTCTGAGTGATTGAAGCAACCTTTACAGCGTTCGATCTCTCGTTTCAAGAGTCCTTATCGTTATCAGCTGTGCACATTTTATCACATTTAGCCGCTTACTAGTTTATCGACTATCCCTTCGAAATGATCGATGATCCCTTTGTGTTGGGTAAATTTGCGGAGTAAAAAACAACGTTAGTGAGAGCACTAATATTGAATACTTTGATGGACACAACCCCGTACCAGAATCTCGGCATCTTATTGCTGAACTTCAATCCCTTCGTCTGTGGTGTTCTTAGCTACGTAATTGGAAAACAAAGTAAGTTCGGTTGCAGCATCACTCCAGATTTGAGTGGAGGATTTGTTTTGGAGTTCCTGTGTCTCAGAGTATCGACATAAAACGACTGACGCGATCGACGGATTTGTCTGCCATAGTCGCGTGAGTGCAATCAATCTGCGCTCGACTTCGAACCACTCGATTGTAACTATGTCAAGCTTGATTGCATATTTATCGAATATGTTTATCACAATCTGATGACCAGATGATACATATGCCTCTCAATCACGTTAGAAGAGCGGTGGCGTGGGTTCTTTATTGTCCTTACGGGATCGTTGCAATCGTCCTCTCCCTCATACTTTTCCGGATTAGACTTCCTGACCGAACACCCAACGATGTGAGGAGAATTTCTCCAATTGAATTGTCAGTGGTATTACCACTCATCAATTGTCGCTACTAGCGACACACTGGTGCTGCCTTCCCCAGGCCCTGCTACTGGCTAACGTGCTCGCAATTGTCACCCTCATAATGTGTAGATTTGATAACAGAAAGATATTTTATGCAGCGGATTGTCTGCCATCATTGAATAATAATGACGCCACCGGGGATGCCGGTGACTGTTGGTCTCTTCCGTAAGAGAGAGAAAGTCTGGTACGCAAGTGGTGCTCATCGCGTTCGGTCCCGAACGCGTCGGAAGAAATACGTGTTGCTCACTAACAACTTCACTGAGTATTCAGGAGTAGAAAGGCTACCATTAATGACCTGGTAGTGGCGTGTATTTCAGGTCGTGCCATTGCTCAGTCCAAGAGCATCGTTATCCTATTCACCTGCTTGATTGGCAATCTCGCGCACACTTGGAAATCCAGCCTTCGCTGAATGGCGTCCCGGTTCTCCAATCCCACACTCTGGAGTCGGAGGGGCTTTCGCTACAATCCTTTCCCCCTATACCGTACTTCACAGAACAGAACTCAACTACACATCATATAATAGCTAATTGGCCCAAACCACAAACCCGGAAATGTGCAGACTAAAGCTGTAGTAGTAGTTGGCTCTACTGGTGTGTTGACCACCTGATCCTCAAATGCTGATCATCTACACCTTTTTCCGTGCAAGTTTGACAAGTGAGCAGACAAGAATGACAGTGTTACCATCAAGAGTGACAATGAGAATCCAAGTTTGTCACAATTCAATTCTGTTACAATCAAGTTTAACTTTAAGAATTCAAGTATGTCACAATCGAGATATGTTACCATCAAGATTGACAATGAAAATCCAAGTTTGTCAAAGTTCAATTATGTTACCACCAAGATTGACAATGAAAATCCAAGTTTGTCAAAGTTCAACTATGTTACAATCAAGATTGACAGTGAGAATCCATGTTTGACACTTGTTTCCTCAGTTACAACCAAGTTTGACAGTGAGAATTCATGTTTGACACCGCCAGAATATATCACAATCAAGAATGACAATAAACCACACAAGTTTGACAATACGCACACAAGTTTGACAATACGCATCCAAGTTTGACACTTCAAAGAGAGTGCTTCAATGTGAGTCGTAAACTCATAAGGGGTCCTTATCATTCGCTCATACTGCCACCAACCGGGTGAAGGGAGCCAGAAAATGCACTCTATTGAAATACCCAATGAGAGAGTTTTCCTTAGCAGTTTAGACGTAGGCCGGGGTAGGGAACGCCTAACACACTATCACACTTCGGCATCCCCCTCCTACCAACTACTGATCTATCGCGACACTACTGGACATACATCTATAGGAGAATAGAACATTGAACCATTACGCTAGTTCCCCCAGTATATCACCTAATATATACTCTACACAATGCAGGGAAATGCAAACTAATTCTTCCACTATCCCACACTTCACCATAAGCATATTTTTCTCACGTCAAATAATTTATGCTCTAATTCGTCGATTTTCATATCAAAAGGCGTAGAATAAACTGATGAAACCCCTCGCTACCAAGCTTCCGCACGCTCAGGCAGGTCTTACAGTGTTCAGTTCAAACCCTGGATATTCACATAGCCAACTACATGTCTTGAAGATGGCAATTTGGAAATTCTATTGAAATTTTGGAAGATCTTTTCGGTTTATATACACATTTACCCTAATCCGTATGTTAGCAAGGAAACTCCCAAGCTCAGGTAGGAAAAGCTAGCATCTACTCTTGCGTTCTCCAAAATCAAACAACAGCAACTCCCACCACCAACTTACCAGATTGCTCGACGACCGAGGCCCCACATTCGATCACCGAGAGAGGTAGTAGCCTCTGCCGCTCATTGTGCGGCCGAGTTCAGCTGCTAGCCGCTCCTTCGCTCCACTAGAAAATATCAATGCTTTCTCCTTCATCACATCTTCACCACGAACACACTCAGATTTGTACAACACGACATGTAGTTCCGTGGTCTTAATCCTCTAATGTTGGCTCCATCTCGAAACGAAAGGCGCGCATGATATCAGTCAGATTGAACGAGCAGCGTGCACGAAGAGACGAAGTCCGATGGGAGGAGATATGCAGCGTGTCGTACTGCGGCTTAACAGATGAAGTTCTGAGAGCTGGAAGCGTCATTCAAGACCCTGTGCATTCGAGGTCTTAACGCGCGATATTCCGCGACAATATCATTAAATGCTGATACTCACAAAGATTTCAATGATCTCACTTGTTTGAATCTCTATCAATGAGGCATCCCCTATACCCACTTTACAAAGTAGAGCCCAGCATCTTGGCAAGATGAATATTCCCCTCGTGATGATCACTAGGGAGGGTGCTGAGACCCATGTGACAATGTCGAAGCACCCTTGGCAACGCATGGAACCGAAAGAGGTGTGCTGTCGAAATCGGACTGTATCGCGCAGCCTGGTAGAGTAGGGATGCCGTAAACGGTATGTGATGTATCCACACAGTTGTTGTCTCCTTCCTTCCCACCTTAGCTCACACAATTTGTCTCTACATTTATTCCGCTGTAGTTAGTACTGTTATCTACCTCTTTTCGTACTCTTGAGTTCCCAAGTACACAACACGGTAGTAGAGGAATTCACAGCAGTGAGAGTTCCATTGCATTGAAGGTAGATATTGCCATCCTTCGAAGAAGGAGTATCCGTTACAATCTGGGCACGCCGGCCCTGTAGATGATGATGAATCAGGCAGACAGCCGCTCTCTGATATGACAACGGTAGGATGGTGTGTGAGGAGGCATCATCCAGAGCTGAATTCAATTCAATGTCTGGTGGTTCTAACCGCACAGGACTACTAAACAGCTCCACATAAAATCATATCTCTCTCACTTATAAGCCAGCAAAAGGCTCACAGCCTCAACACTGAATGTCCCCCAACAACGTAGTCACCAAGGAAGGGATAATTAGTATCAGCTGAGACTACATCAAAGCTAATAAGTCGCTCACTTCTATCTATTTCACAGTACATCCGCTAGTTGTAAACATCTTCTGTAGGTGATGGAATAGACCATAGATAGCTTCCACGGTATTCTCAATACCTAGTCGATGTGCAGGACGATAATGCACCTTCCTCAGGGAGGTGCAGAAGTGCAGAGGTCCACATGGAGCCTCCCTGTGCGCTGTCTTTGCTTGCTCCGTAATTAATGCCCCTCACTTAAAAACTTTACCGGGTTCCTCCAGGAACTTGCACCCCACTGGCGAAATCACCCTGATTCAGATTATTGAGCAATAGAGTAAACTAACGCAACGCCAGCTAATCTAGTAAATCGAAGCTGTAAATTAAGTTGTGAGAAGTCTTCGCAGCAATATCCGCAACATGATTCTCGTGTAAGACGTTCGGTTCTTAGTTTTCATTACAAACCGCCAATGAGCCATTCGACAGTCACCTGAAGACGAGTAGCAGCTCTGATATCAGTTAGATAGGCCATTTGTTGAGCTACACAACAAAGCAGGCCGATGTTAAGAGTCGTCATCCATGATGTCCAATCACGCATTTCATACTTCGCTATCGACTGAACCAAGTCGCTCACCATCTGCTGGGAACTACGTTCCTAAGGAGGCACTGTAACATCCACTACAACATTTTATTTCTGTACACTGTTACCTGGGAGGGAACCTTTCCGTCAGGTCATAGAGTTCTCGAATCGAAATGACAAGTTTGGTATCTTTCATGGAGCTACTTACTTTAACACAAAGGAAGTGACTGTAGTCGTCGAGATGTGTTATGGGGAGTGTTCCTCTCTAGTACAGATCATAATTTATGATCACATGGGCCAACTGCTGAGCGACACTTCCCTCCGAACTCAACCACCAAGGCAAGAATTGACCGTTGATCAGCAGCAGTGCATTTTGGAGCTACGTACAAAGTTGATTAATGGTCTCGTATTCGGAACCGATGATCGCGGCTATGAAATGTTTTGTAAAACACCTGGAGTACCACAGGCTGATTGTGATGGTCATCCTCTCTGTTTCATTGCGCCAGCATCTGTAAAAGAATTGAAGGAAGTTCTGAAGGTTGCGAGATCCCGTGGTGTGCCTCTAGTGATACGGCGAAATAACACAAAGGTGTTGAATGGTGATGGTGCTATCGTATGTGATTTATCGGACCTATACACAGATTATGAATTTGGTCAATTAAAGGGAGTCACTATCATTCTAAGGGCCGAGATAGGGCTCTCAGATGAGGAAATCAAGGATATCGCTGGGCATCGTGGCTTACACATTGGAAAAGCTATCATGATAGATGTTATGACAGTCGGAGGGAGGAGCCTGTCAGCTGATAATACGATGAATAGCGCCGTTTATTGGCAATATATTAATAGTGGTTGTAACCCTGTTCTGGAAGAGGGGATTGTCAGGGAGGTTTACTTCTCCTTATATCATTGAAATCTTTAAAACGGAAAAACTTGTGTTCGAGTGTCCTAACATCACGACTTGAAGAACATGAAAAGAGAAGGGTAATTCGATGTAGTTGAGGAAAAAACTATCTGTCAGATAGTATCTGATAAGGATTGCGCGTGTACTAGAAGTCGCGTACTGTATGTAGAACCAGGAAGGGACACCAGCTCATGTTCAATAGTGGAAGACTAAGGCGCTGTGGCTGCGACCAAAGCTCAGAATGACTAACCGAGAGCATCCTCCTGAGAACTCAACACAATTGATTGGTCTATGGATTGAGCTAGAGATGAGGCTAGAGATGAGGCTAGAGATGAGGCTAGAGATGAGGCTAGAGATGAGGCTAGAGATGAGGCTAGAGATGAGGCTAGAGATGAGGCTAGAGATGAGGTTAGAGGAAGTTTTACAAGCCCTAAGGCAGAGTCGTTGCAGAGGGAGAGGCTTTGGTGTGCCTTCGTCAGCGACGCTGCCGCAGCGTCATGCTCTCCAGAGATGGTGGAGGAGTATAGAATATAAAAAAGCATGGACGAGGATACACTTGTGGGCTTTGCATTAGACGAAGGATAGTGATGCTCTACTATCTTGTTGCGTTATATTAAGTATCGTTAGTGGGAATCTCCCAATAGACAACTCGGTATGAAAGAGGCGGTGCGTTAGGTCGTCCTAGGTTATTCGTAAGTATTATTCCAACTCGTTATTTATCAGACTTGAAGCGTTCGGAATTCCTCATCATCAGGTGGAAGAGGTCTTTCTCCACATAGAGAGTGCTGGTGTGACGAGAGATAGCAGCGGCACTACAAACATGGTCGTTGTAGTATAAGGGATCATCCTGTATCATGTGTTTTATCCAGATTAGTGTCTAATTCAAATTGATATCATACAGTAGTCATTCATATTTCAATAGCCTCCCTTCTCTAGCTGCTGTTGCGGTTGCTATGAGGTTCTCAGAGTAGCTTACAATAATATTCGATTACTTAACGTCATCATCGTGCCAGTCACGTAATATGGCAATAGGCGACCATGATCGAGTGCCCATTCGGGGCTCAGAAACGAAGAGTATCTTTATTCCTTGATCAATGTCTTCCATACTGAGAGTTTGTGATAACGGTGATTGATGATAATGAGATGAATATAATGTCGGTGATACAGATGATGATGATGCGTCTCAAGAGTCGGTGGGATAGAGCTCTAGGATGATACCTAGGAAGGCCTAATCCATCAACAAGAGTTATAACTGAACGGGGGATCCACATCGGAAATTATTCGAACTGATTCTCCTGAGGGTGAGCATATTCGTCCATAAGTACATGTATGAACTAGGATATCGAGTTTATAATACCATCAAGAAACACATGATATCTTCAGCATCATTATCGGTTTTATTTTCCCCACCTTTATCATCCTTCTCATAATCTTATCAGCAGTAGCAAAAGAAGAGCTTGGTTCAGCAAATATCAAGTTGCAATATTTAATATCATTTAAAAGATTGGTAAATAGATGATAGGATCATTTGGGAATAATAATTATGCTGTTGTTTACGTGCATGCGTATACCTATAATATATAAAGTATATGCCAGTTTCATCATTTACTGAAGATATTCAAGAAATTTCTATCCAATACGACTATGAGACACTTGAAAAGCTACTGAAAATTTTGATACAAGGAATTTGATTTGTGATCATCGGCGGGAGGAAGAGAGGCGCCATTACGTTAACTCCAAAGAGCTCACTGAGCTCAGCTCAGCTTGCAGCGTACTTGGCTATTGTTATACTATTAATAGAAGTAATGAAATGATTTGTTCTGAAATAGCTGTGTCGTATCTCCACTTCATTTTTTGCCATGCTAGGAAAGGGAGGATTCGGAGATGTATATGATGGTGGGGATATAATAAGTAACAGCCGATTTCCGGGCCGCGAAATCGACTGTTATTTTTGGAATCTTTTTGATCATTTCTATCCGGTATAAGGAAATAGGGAATAACATCTCTCTTTCAGATAGTAGTAAAATGTCTGAGAATGGCTGAAAATTCAAACTCCGCTGAGGAGACTCAAGTAATCACTACAACATTTATGTTATTGGAGTGTAGTGTGTACTACGATCTTGTGATTTTTATGGGCTTCGGAGTACTACGATTGGCTTATCCCTATGTTAAATCAAAATACGGGACTGTGCAGCCCTCCGGCGAATCAATGCTCCCCGTAGGAGCGTCCAAAGCTCCTGGCGGTTTGCTTAACACCCCTGTAGCCACGTCCATATTGGTCCGCAGTGTAGTAGAGAGGAGGGCAGACAGTCAGTGATTGACGTAACGTCGCATGAGGCCGCTTTGGAGACTTTATTTTATGATGGTGAATTCGAGTGATGGTTGGCGCTGGGGGAGGATGTTGACGTCGATGCTTTGCATTACCGGCTAAGCGTTTTATTTGGTGACGTTTCATGCCGAATGAACGCAGCATGTACATGTATTGCAATTAATGTATATACAGTAACTTCCGGTTTCACGATCTACAAATTTCTCTGATCCGAGACTTATGCAGTTTTCTGATCACTTCGAAGCTAAATGTACTAAGTACATTGTACTTATCCTGATCTAACTAAGCCAACGTGACATTAGCAACGTCGCAGTTGTCACACTTCAAACTTACAAGCGTGTATCCCGTTTTGGAATTATGACGAGCAACATTGTTGCTACCCCAAGGGAGTATCTTTCCTATTAAGATTGCGTGTGCTCAGCCTCGCCGTGTCGCTATTGATATGAGTGTGGCTCAGGGGATGGACGTTACCCTTGGCGAAGAAGTTGGATTTACCATCGGGCAATAGTGGATATGGAGCTTTGCCAAATCACGCATGGTATGAGCAAAGACCCATTCAGCTTTGAGAAATACCGTTCCCCACGGTTCGATACATAACAATGAGGAATCAGCGCAATTGTCGAGCCACTTGCTTTTCATTGGGTTTTCAGCGGGAATTACAATGTTGTACTGGGGGGCATTTACCTGCTTCTGACATACTCGTGAAGGATTACTGTTCTGAGTCGCTGATCTCTCAAAATTGCCAGGGCCAGACCGACTAGATTTGCCTCGCAGCCAGGCAAATCTAGTCAGTCTGATCAGGTTAGATCCTGATTGCAGTCCTGATCTAACCTAGATATATAGGAGTTCTGCTGCGCCGGAGTCTATGGCTTGTATATATATGAAATCGAATAATTTTGTTTAGCATTTCCTCAGGAAATGCGGGCAGTCTCCTGCTGGGTTCCCCACATGTCTGCTCTAAAGTTTGTGTGAATTTTGTGAACATGGTGGGGAAATTTCTCAACCCAGTCGAGGGAGCGGAACAGATGTGTAAGACTTACATGCACAAACATGTGTAGGTCACTACTGGTTTGAATTCCCTTCTTGTATGTTCACTCTGACTCCATGGATCCTCCAGCCCCGGAGACTCTGCTGTACCTTGGTGCGCTAGACGAGGAAGGAGATCTGACCGAGTCCGGCAGGAACATGGCTGACTCCCCAGTCGAACCTCAAATGGTTCCGGTGCTCCTTAGAAACGGAAGATGCTTCCAAAGGGGGGTTCGAACTAGCGTAGTTTTTTTTTTCTGCACGAGCAGAATATGCGTATGTTGTTTCGAATATGCGCGAGCAGTAAATTTCTCTATAATGTCAGCTTAATATCAAGCTAATGTCCGAGTAATGTCTTGTTAATGTCGACTGAATGACATACTTACAAATCGAATCTCCCCATTATATAATACAAAGAAACTTTATACGTACAACCCGTAGCATTGTTGCGACTTCACTAGTATTAATCGATCCCCTACACCACTACATAACACAAATCAACCCGTGGTATCATGTGCGATAATATAATACGCAATTGATGAGAGAAAAGTGCCTCAGCAGCTTCATTTGTCCTTCTTCGTGGCGCTTGCCGTAATACCTGCAAACATACGCAGCATCATAAGACTCACAGCTGCTTCGTAACAACACAGCAACTTATCTAACCGCATACCGTTCGGATATGACCAAACGGTCGGGCTGGGGGGAGGATGGGGGACTGTCAGGAAATACCAACGAGAAGGCGGCGGGGAGGAGGAGGAGCGAAGCGTGTGAGGGAATCTCCCTTGAGAACTACCACCGAAGGATGCACCCACTGTATGCCCTGAAAAAAGAATGAATAAGCATTAATTTGGCTTTTATTAATCGCTAGAGAGTTCAGACTCGGGTTGTGTCGGGTTTGTGTCGGGTTGATGATTGTCGGCGGTGGTCCTTATCGTTTGTTATTGCATCTTTTAAGTTAGTTGTTGTTAGTGTTAGGCCGCCATTATGTCTTCAAGTGAAAAACCGTCCAGAAAGAGTCGTCGTATCCGTGGTATGTCTGCTACCAGTGAAGATGCCGCGGCCGCTGCTGCTGCCTCCGCGGCCGATGAGGCGTTCCCCGAGGGGTTCTCATCGTCGCATTCCTCCTCTTCCCTTCTCGGAGCGCCTGTGCAAGAGACTCAACCGCCGCCTCCTCCCCCCCCTCCTGTAGCCTCCCCGCAATCTCCCCAAATCGGTATGTCTCGTGTTCGGTTTCTTTGTCCGTTTATGCGTTTGGGTTCTGTATAATACAATATCTCAAATACTATTACCCTCAAACACAAATACTACAGCAACAGAAATACAGACTGTATTTCTGTTGCTGTAGTATTTGTGTCTGTACTAGGTACTGGTGCTGCTGCTGCCGTTGATGTTGGCCCTAACCTCAGTGGTGTGGATCCTGTGTTTGATTCGCCGCAAATGATTGAGGAGGTGAGGGGACTGGAGGAAGCTTTGGCGGCTTCCGCCGCTCCTGTGAGCGGTGAGGCCGAGGGCCCAGTACCCAGCACAGAGTTGCCACCTGGGTTGTCGTTCACCAGTATGTTACTTACCGGCCTGATCAACCTCGAGGCTACTGTGAATATTCTCAGTTCCAAGATGGATCGCATGCTAGGTTAGCCAAATTTCATTTCGGGTTTCGATTAGTCGGATTTGTTTTTTTCAGAGAGTCTTCTTGGCGGCCAGCCGGCAAGAGGCGGTCCGGCGGTTTCAGCTTTTCATACCGATGCCACCATCCCTCCAGCTGCGGAAGACTGGGGGAGTCCCTTTCGGGGAGGAGCATCCCGACGCTTAGGAATAAGTTCAATTCCGATTTACGGGAGCTGGTGGAGGGATTCCCCGTCAGTTTTGCGGACGGGGTTGCTCAGTATCTTCCGGAACCCGTGCTTCCCCCTTGGTTCTGGGACTCAGCGGTTTCAGGTGTGGGGCAAAGCCCTATACCCGGGGGTGCCATTGGTAGTGTCGATGTTGCTACTACTGCTGCTACCATTACGACTACTGCGGGGAGGGGGAAAAAGAGGAGGAGGACAACAACAACGGGAAGAGGATCGAGGGTTTCGGCTCGGCCCACCACTACTACTACTGCTGCTCGCAATGTGTCTTCTTCAAGGTCTTCTTCAGCTGTTGCTCGTGGTAATGTGGACGATGAAGAGGAGGAGGAATCCTCCTCCTGGAGGATGAAGTCGTGGAGGAGGAGGAGGAGGACGATGAGGAGGAGCAGCAAGGAGAAGAAGGGATTCATAACGATGATGAAAATAATGATAGTGATAATGATGCTGCCACAGTTACCGAATAGTCGTATTGTACACAGTCGGTACATCTTTTACTTGTCGCTTCGGTTGCTTCTCGCTCATTCTCGTTAGTGTTGTTGTTATTGTTGTAGTAGTCGGCACGATTGTACGGGTTTTCTGTATTACCGTTGTAGTCCTTCCTAGTAGTACTTGGATTCGTTTCGAAGGTTTTTTGTTTCGAGTACCGCGAACGTCTCTGTGTTGGGTTTAGTTTTCTGATTGTAGTAAATGTAGTAGTGATAGGGAATTAGTTCATCGACGTTTCTTCTGGTTCTCTCAATGGCGTGTGACAAAAAACTACCGTTTCGGTAAATCGGATCTTCTTCGGGATTGGTACACTCATCAAGGTAATAAGAGGTATATTTCTGTTCGACTATTGTGCCCAGGTTCCCAACTCTGTTAAGGCTTTGGTAGTATTCCTGTATGGTAATTTCGTCGACATGAGAACAACACTACACCATTTCCCGTGCAAGTTTGACAAGTGAGCAGACAAGAATGACAATGTTACCATCAAGAGTGACAATGAGAATCCAAGTTTGTCACAATTAAGTTCTGTTACAATCAAGTTTGACTTTGAGAATTCAAGTATGTCACAATCGGGATATGTTACCATCAAGATTGACAATGAAAATCCAAGTTTGTCAAAGTTCAATTATGTTACAATCAAGATTGACAGTGAGAATCCATGTTTGACACTTGTTTCCTCAGTTACAACCAAGTTTGACAGTGAGAATTCATGTTTGACACCGGCAGAATATATCAAAATCAAGAATGACAATAAACCATACAAGTTTGACAATACGCACACAAGTTTGACAATACACATCCAAGTTTGACATTGAAGAGGGTTTCTCTGTGATCAAAGCCTATATCAAGGACAAGTTGAGTGAGAGGGACCCG
>NW_003213425.1:17333-36423 GCF_000006405.1 Perkinsus marinus ATCC 50983
AACATGTGTTGCTCTTCAGCTCTCTGCCTATCTGTTTTCGGGTCCCTCTCACTCAGCTTCTCCTTGATATAGGCTTTGATCACAGAGAAACCCTCTTCAATGTCAAACTTGGATGTGTATTGTCAAACTTGTGTGCGTATTGTCAAACTTGTATGGTTTATTGTCATTCTTGATTTTGATATATTCTGCCGGTGTCAAACATGAATTCTCACTGTCAAACTTGGTTGTAACTGAGGAAACAAGTGTCAAACATGGATTCTCACTGTCAATCTTGATTGTAACATAATTGAACTTTGACAAACTTGGATTTTCATTGTCAATCTTGATGGTAACATATCCCGATTGTGACATACTTGAATTCTCAAAGTCAAACTTGATTGTAACAGAACTTAATTGTGACAAACTTGGATTCTCATTGTCACTCTTGATGGTAACATTGTCATTCTTGTCTGCTCACTTGTCAAACTTGCACGGGAAATGCTGTAGAGTTTTCTCACACGCAGTTTTGTGACGCGATGTATTGAAACACTCTAGCTATTGTGGTTTTTCAGTTTTTACGGTTTGCAACACTTTTCGATTTAGGTTTTTGGGATAGTGGGCCTGAAAATCACGCTACTCTTCCAGGTAAGCTTGCCCTACTGCTAGTGTACACTTTGACTCTCAGTGTGTGTTGTCATTTTCTCTCTTTCAGGGTTCCTCATCTTACGCCCTCGCTTCCACTTAGAACCTACATTTATATTAGCCCTGACTTATAATGGGTGTGAAATCGGAGTCTGAGGTTGAGCCACATGATTCATGTGACATGAAGATGTTACTGAGGTGGTCGTGGGTTTGCTTCGCGGCCGGGTTTAATGCAATTCAGTTCGGTTTTCGGTTTGTAACGATTGTGGTGAGTCGGGTCGCGTTAGCATTGGACTATAATCTCATGTAGGTTGATAGGACGAATACTGATGTGCAAGAAGAGGATGAGGATGCTATTGAGTCTGCTTTGTCTTTTACTTCTGATCATGGCAATGGTTCATCCTCTTCCCGGTAATTCACAAATGTTATGTGTGTTGGTTCCGTTTAGTGGTTTTTGTTTTTTTTGATCTCAGGCACGTTTCTGTGGAGCGTAAACGAGTACAGTTAGAGTCCCCCGTTCCTTCCCCTCCTGCCGCTAGTAGCGGCCCGCTACTAAGAAGCAGAGACCTGTGAGTTTCGTGGGACATGATTCGGTTTTACTAGTATGAGTTTGGAAATCTCGCCATTCCCGTGTCGCGGGAAGTTCCCGCGACACGGGAACCACTACTGCCGTTTGCTTCCCGTTTTCCGGTTATATACGTACGTATATAACCTCAGGCTAGTGCTACCGCTACCACTACTACTATCAGACGTGGTGCTACTTCCGCTTTTGTATCATTCACGTCCTTGACGGGATCCAGCAAGCTCCGAACGTCTGACTTACCCACTTTCTCGATTCCTGGTCCATCTACACTTTTCAACAGGAAATATACCTACTGGACTACTTCTGAGATAGATCATTTGGAGGCCGGGGTCCGAAAATATGGGCTCAACTGGACTCACGTTTCTCGGAAATGCTTTTCTAACAGCATTTACCAGCGTCCTTCTCGTAGCGGACAGCAGTGCCGCGACAAATTCAGGGCCTTGTATGCTAGTGGTGAGTATGTACGGTGTTGCTAGTCTCTTACTCATTCGTATTTCTTTTTCAGGTAAGATAGACGTTCAAGGGTTTCGTGATCCCGGCGACCCAGCTGACACTACTACTATTAAGAAGGCACCTCGTAGCCCTTCTCCTTCGACCCCGCCGCCAAATCCTTCCTCTCCCTCTTCCTCTGTCACTGGACTCGAGCCTACACAGCGTGAGTAATGAGACCTACAAGTACTTGGCTATGTACCGCATGACTCGGATGGTCCGGGTTCCAAGCCTCGACAATGTTATTGGACTCACTCCACGTCGCTGGTCACTGACTACCACCATTTTTAGTAAGACAATGGGATATAATGAGATGAGATTTTCGTTCGGGTTTCTTGTTTTAGGTATATGCTGGGTGATGTCGTGATATTTTGTTAGAAGTTTCGTGATGTCTGTGAAGTGTGTTTTTAATGTTCGGTAAGTGTTGATGCCTGAGTAGTGTCCGTTTGATTTCGGTGTCATGTCACGTACTTTCAATTCCCCTGCTTCGCATCTTCGCCATTTCGCCTCCCCGTACTGTCAGACGCTGGTTTTGGGTCTCTACTCTATGACGTGTTTCTCTACCTCGCAGGAGGGTCTTTTACGGGTATTTTCTTTCATTGAGAATGATCTCCCACAAATCCTAGACGAAGAAGTGCGTGCCTATGTTAGCTTTGTTAACGATAGTCAATCGTACTCTACCACCACGGGTTCGGTTTGTCCACCTGAGGTTGCGACTGGGGATCAGCTGTACACTTCTATGGTTGACAATGCCTTGCGTGGTGTGGCTTCATGTAGAATACTGCCAGCTCAACCTCGGTTTACTATGAATGGCGTGGAGCAAGTAGTATTTAGTCATATTCTTTCGGATTCGTGTTTGTGAAATGTACTTGCGTTCGGGTGAGCCTCGGTTTGTATGTGATTCGGGTTCGAGGTTATCTGCTTATTACCACTGTCACTAATAATCTGCCTCCTTTGTTTCAGAGTCCGTATCCCGAAGGCGGAGGTGCGTGTACGCTCACTGCCGATTTCCATCTTTCCATCACGATCCAACGAGTGCCACGTCCCACCCGGTGCTCTTGCGTTTCGTGTCGGTTCTTCAGTGAAGAGTTTCGCAAGACCGTCTTAGCTGCCTCTTCCCAATTCCCTAGTGGCGGTTTCAAACGTAAGTTACAACCGGGATTATCCACTATACAAGTTAGTTCGGGTTTCGGTTTGTCAGGTTCTTTTCGTACTCCTACCAAGCGTCCTGCCTCTTACGATGCCACTGTTGACGGGTATGACGGTACTTATGAGGGGAAAGATGCTCAGTACAACTCCCCAGACGGACCTACTACTACCGGTGATGCCTTTACCGCTACTCCGGGTTGCCCCCCATCCGCCCCGTCCTCCACCACCTCTACACGAGTCGAGCGCGATTCTCCCTCACCCCGAACCGTGTCTTATTCGCAATGGCGCTATGATGCGTACCTCGTCCATAGAGGGCCTCGGATGACTTTCGATCCCCTCGTGGATTTTTCTTCTGTGTTTGGCGGGAGTAGTTACGATGCTTTTGATAGTATCCAGTCATTCCCTGTAGTATTCGGTGTTAGTTATTGCTTCCATCGAGCTCCCAACAATAATAATATAACTGTGTTGTACGTTCACATTCCTTTACGGTTTTTGATCGATCAACTGCGTATGATGCTCAGTCATACTATCGACGACTCGCCATATATTGTCTTTCAGGTCTATGACGACTGCAGTTAATAGAGTGGTGAGGCAGCCTCGTTGGTGGCACATGCGGGATTGGCTCTGGTGGGTGTTGGCGAACTGCGTGACAGCTTTCAGAAGGCGCTCTGGAAGTGAGAACCCGTACAATGGAATAGAGACAAGAAAACCCCTAGGTCTCGAAATGCGCAGATTCACGGATCCCACCACGGAAGACCTGTATTGCTTCATCGCTCATTCGAAGGTTATCCCCACATTCGTTGCGCATATTATCGCCAGAGCTTGACAACGGTATAAATCAACTACTCGATTTTCAGATACCTCAATCAAGTCGCGTGGTCATGGCCATTCTAGCAGCTCTCAAAGGCGTGCGTCTTTTTATTTTCGTCTTGGCTAAAGAGTTCTCGATTGGCTTGTTGGGAACATATATTTCCGTTCGGGCAGACTCTACTGTAAGCTGCAACTCCAACAGCGGCTGTTGAACAGCCTGCAACTGGTTATGGCGTTCGCTCTCGGCTTATTTACTTTTTGCAGGTACCTCTCGCGTTGTCTGTTCTGGTGTTGATCTTACGATTGAGAAACGAGGATAGTCGACACGCCTATCTCGATTCCTGTTGTTTTAGTCACTGTGATGAGCATGACCGTGACGACATCGAGCCCTCGGACACAGAAAATTACCTTGGCTTCACAACGGATTGCCCAAAGTGCAACGGCCGGGAAGACGATATCAAACCCATAGGTCAAGGCCCCTTGAGCGTTGACCATTCATCATACGTTACAGGTATTCAGGCTGCAAAAGCGTCGAGCTTCCATGTCATTTATGATGTTACCTGCTTGACGAGGAAATGGCTAATTTATGAACTCCTGATGTTTTCCACAACTCATGCTATTAGGAAGAATTCCACCTCTGTTATAACGTGGAGACTGTTAGCGACGTTTCTATTGGCTTTCGTGGCAACATTGAAAGTACTTATCAGCAACAAGCGCTTCCAAAAGATGGCTCAATCCTCAGATACGTCTGTGTCACAGACACTAGAGCTTATGGCTTTATATTGGTGTTCTCGTCTGCGACTTGTTGAAATTCTATGCGGAAATCATGCTGATAAACGTACTACAGCCTCCCGTGCCTCATTTAACTGAGTGACGCTGGGATCATCTCATTCGACTGTCCGACCGATAGTGTCCGTCAGCATGAAGCTGATGGATAGTCGAATGGGATAATTCCAGCGTAACCCGGGCGATTACTCTGTCTATGATCCCGCTTGCCACCTAAGATATGCGCAGTTTTGTCCGCGCAAACCAAGCTGCTTGTCCGGGCAACAATATGTATGTTTTTGTGATGGTTGATGAAGGATCCAGGGCTGTATTGTCACTACTTGTACCTAACATGGCACTGACGTGACGTCAGCGCTGGTCGTCATCACTAGCTTGCTGATCTGGTTCCAAGTATATGGAGTGCCAAGCTATGTTCAACTTGATGGAGCAGGAGCCCATGTTAGTGAAGAGCTATCGATATTCGCAAGAACATGGAACTTCCATCTCTCTATTGGTATTGCTCGTAGGCCACAAACCCAAGGCCTAGTGGAAGGCGTTCATGCGTCTTCTTGTCCAGAGCTCAACGGCCCGTATAGCTTTGGGGAACGATTGCGGCTGAACTGATTCGGGAATGCCCTCCGAATTTCGGAATAGGTTTATCGAACATCCCAAGACGATGGAGAAGAGTCAATCCAATAAAGGGAACTAACAGCCTCGGGGCATCCTGTATCTCGTAGTAGATGACAGCCATAAAGACGGTTCGCGCGACAAATTGTCGCCGACAATGAAAAGGATCTTCAGCCCTCGCTCATCTCAATGGTTTCTACCAGTGTGGGAATTTGAACTCAAATCTTTGGCGGAAGAATCAACTGTTCAAACACATCGGACATTGAGGATCTGAATTCCAGATACGCGGATGATGTGCATCACGAAGGCCTGGAAGACCTGAACCGACTGTAAAGAAAATTCTACAGAAAGTGTTTCCAACTGGTTACAAAGTGACGCGATCAATAGTATGGGGAGAGTCGTCATGGCTGGGACTACTGTGGGGAACAGACGGAAGATGATGGTCAGCTGTTGTTGTGTTGGGTGAGTCACTCTCGGTATATTCACAAAGAGACTGCTTTCCCACAGGTCCCTCCGCAAGCTTGAAATACATTTCGACAACGACACCGCCTCCTCCGGATCCGGCCTTTGTAACAACAGAACCGGTGCACAGAAACTCGTTGAACAAATCAGAATTGACGAGTGGCGTAGCAACTACTTCGTTCCCACAGAACTCCAGGACATCAAGGGCTACAAGGC
Organism: Perkinsus marinus ATCC 50983; assembly: GCF_000006405.1. Classification (NCBI taxonomy): domain Eukaryota; phylum Perkinsozoa; order Perkinsida; family Perkinsidae; genus Perkinsus; species Perkinsus marinus. The sequence goes on from NW_003213425.1 coordinate 23,056, forward strand.
TGCTCTTAGTCAAGACCTTCTGCTCTGTAGGGTTTCAGGCACTTCCCTCGGCTCATCGATCTCACTAGACTGATCTGACGCAACACCTCCATCTGGGTTATTACTGGGCGGCATAGAAGGATGGGATGATAAGAAGAAATCAATGGGGAGACTGATACGTCACCGTTAATATGCGTACGCCTGATATCGATAGTAGATAGATATTCCGCTACATATATCGCCCCCTCACGAGAGTACAGTCCACTCATCAACCTGAGTCACTCTCGTGCTGCACCACAAACTGCGCAGTACCAAGACGTCTCACCGTCGTAATCAGTACAACCAAGGTGGAACCACTGATCACAACCATCACAACACACCAAAGTACCACTGTGAACTTCCTTGCAGCTAGGACAGATGTTTTCCTCAGCCGCACCGAAGACCGTGTCAGAATCGGGGGCGACCATCTTTTTAGTGAGCTCCACACCTTCAAACTTCCGAATGCGCGAGCTATGAACCATCCACGATCGTTGGGAAGAACTACCAGACGAGCCCTTCGGAAAATTGCCGACCTCATAACATTGGGAACCAACCTTCTTCAAGATAAAGTAAGGCCCAGAGGCCTTCGGAGCCAACTTCATGCCCTGCATGGTCTTTGGATGATAGAGGACCACACGATCGCCAACGACGAGAGGCTCTTGCCCACCCCTCTTCGCCATACGAAACATAAACCCAGTAGCCAAATCCTCCCTCGCTTGGAGCCACTCCTCGGCAAATACTTGTAGCAAATCATCACGGTAACGGCTGCGGGTCCTGGCCTCGGCAACGGCCGCCGCAGAATTGCCGCGAAAGCTCCTGGGCACCGACGACTGCTGATAGAGTTGAGCTGACAATGCACCCACCGCCGGAGACTGAGGCTTCCACCCGAAAATTCGTTCGTGGGCACCACTCACGAAGTTAGCTCGCGCTTCTGCGATCGCCACCAACCACTTCCAAGACGCTTCCGGGTTATCGTACAGACACGCCCTCAGGGTCTCGGACACTTCTTTGTGTTTCCTCTCCCAGAAGCCCCCGCACTGTGGAGTATGGGGGGGAATCGTTCTCAATGAACATCCCACCATCATAGCGAAGCTGACCAGAGGCGACGCCTCAACAAAGCTCTTAGCGTTATCGCACCAGATCTCTTTAGGCCACCTTCCCACACGCCAAAAGTGCAACTCCAGCGCATCCGCGATAACCTTAGCCCTACCGTTCTCTAGGAGATAAAACGAGCAGAAACCAGTTAAGCGATCTATCACACTCAACACCTGTTTCCCGTCGGCTTCTGCGCCCCCTAGAGGGGAATCAGATGGCAGCCCCGACCCTATCCCGGCCCTGGGATTCCCAGGGCGCCGAAGTGGCCCATACATGTCGATTCCCACACAGTCATAGGGAGCCGTCGGGATCCTGCTCGCCCCATAAGAAATCTGAGCTCGGCTTCCACAATCTCTGGTAAGAGCACAGCTCAAGCATCCTCTAAGGGCTTGGCGAGCCAGTTTCCGCATAGCAGGCGCCCAGGCCACTCCATATAGTCCTGCCAAAGTAGCCGTCAAACCAGCATGGCCGCATTCTTGATGGACCGCCAAGGATAGTTCCCCCACTAGACCCCGGGGGACAACCAACTGCCAGCGAGGACCGTCATCAATAGGGACATTGGGTCTCACACGGTACAGCAGACCCTCACGAACCTGGAAGGAGTACGGCAACCCAGGTATAGCCGACACCTGACTGGTATCACACTCGTCGAGAACTCGAGAACAGAAGCCGTCCTCAGCCTGTTTCGCCAAAAGGAACTTCGTGAACAGCTCAGCCTGTGGTGATGGGGCATCCGAACCGCACCATCCCAAAAAAGCTACGCGCAAAGCCTTCCAACGACGAAATGATGGAATGGAGTGGATTCCAGCCGACTGGTCCGATAACCACGAGTGCGCCTCAACAGCGTCGCAGTGAACGATACCCACCGCAGACGAACCATCTAGCACCGGTACATACTTGAGAGACAACGAGACCCTAGATAGTGCATCAGCGACACCGTTGCGTTCTCCCGGCAGATGTGAGAACTTCACCGACACAGAGGGGGTCAAACAGTTCAGAGCATGAGTCACTTCCGCCACAACGCCACGGAGACGAAGAATGGCACGCCTCTCCACACTCTTACACGCCGGTACATTCCATGGATTGGCCTGGTGAACAGCCACACGACTATCGCCGCGAATCTCTACCTCCCGCAAGTGCGGAAAAAGATGGACTTCTTCGTCAAGCCGTCGCAGGCAGGCCGCAATAACGAAGAGTTCTCGTCTATTGCAGTGCCACGATCCCACAGCCATGGAGCGACTCTGGACCCTGGCCTCCGCCCGCACGATCTTACCTTCTCGGTCTCGCCAGACGAAACCATAACCACCGGCCGATGCGTCCACATCTGCCACGATGCACGATAAATCGGTGAAGAGTCGCAAGTCACCGTCTTCCACTTCAGCCGATCTCTTCCAATACTTTTGGGCTAAACCGAGATGAACCAGTGCTGGACCGACCCAGACTCTGTCGGAGTCCACGGAGTCCCACGTGGGTGACCCGCTCGCCAGAACTCGTGCACAGTCCGCATGGGCTCGTGCCATCCCCTCATTGACGCCGTTGGAGATCTCGACGTATCTTCCTGCCATCTGGAACACTCGACGCTTGGTGAGCTCTTCCGCCTTGCTGAGCAGTTTGTCTTCGCTCGCATTTGGCCTTACTAAGCTCAGGATTCCGCGCTCCGCATCCCAGACCCAGCCACTTCCCAACCATCTGGTGGGCTCATCAGCACCCCACTGTGTACGCTTGGCTTCTGGACAGATGAATCCGACCGTTTGCCAAGTTTTCAACATCAGTGATTCGATCGCCTGCACGGCCTCCGCTTTTCCCCAGACTAAGAAATCATCCATCACTACGGTGATGGACACTTCCTTCGAATACCCCAGCAAATTCCGGGCCGCCTCGACAACTTTGAGCACAACTCTCTGAGATCCACGGAGGACGACCGGGCCACAAGCCAAACCGAAAGCCAATCTCCGGCATCGAAAGCGTCGACGACCCACAATCAGACGTAAAGGTATCACACGCCCCTCTTTCGTTCTAGGCTCTACCCCGATGCAGTAGAACGCACGGGATAAGTCATACTGCCGAACTACATCCGTTTTCTTAAGAGAGCTTCGCAGGGACCGAGCCGCCTCCGCCGTCGTGTGCTGCTGATTGCTCACACAGGGACTGGCCGCATTGATAAGACGAAGGTCCGCTACGGGACGAGTTTTAGTTGTCTTACAGACTGCTCGCTCAGCCCCCGTCCGTCTCTAACGCTCCTCCGCCGCCTGCTCACTGGGAAAATCGTACCATAAGGACACTGCCATCCCTCTTCCCCCTCCTCCCGGGCGTCTTCCGAGGGTTCCCGAGACCACCAACCGTGAGTCTCATATTCCTGGCAATGACCGTGGAACTCTTCCTTTTCCACATCCGATAGGCGCTCAATCATCTTCTCGCTCGACCAGGGCCTAGCACCTTCTCCTCGATCGAGCAGTGTCCAGTGGGCCACAAATTGGTAGCTCTGTCCCTCGGTGAACTTGCCGTCCACACTATCCCGAGAGAGTCCAAGAGTGTATCCCTCAGCCAGAGGAATAGGTTCCTCCGAGACTATCGAAGAGAGAAGAACATCAATAACTTCCTGCTCTGAAAGTTGTTGTCTGTCCCTCTCGCCTTTAATCTTCTTCTGCGTGGCCTCGAGAACAGCATCGATTTGAATATCCAAAGGGTCCCGAATACCACCCGGAAGCCGCAACGTCTCCTGGCCAATACACCCCAGGGTGTCCTCGGCCGAATCCGGGACGAACAGTTCACCATTCGTCTTGTAGCATTCCACCGTAGCACAGAGGCATTTCTCCTCCTCCTCCTTTAAGGGAAGAATAGTTGACTCCCTCACCGACTTGGCTTGATGCTCGGCGAACGCCGTGCGCAACCTAGCTCTCTCCTCCGGAGGGTCTTGCGGGAACTGCATCGAGATTCCTAACAGCCTGAGTGCTCGCCGCCCTAGAATCATTCCGCCCTCTCTTCCCAGCTGTGATACGACGAGACAGGGTATGAAGCACTCGCTATCATTTAATGATGCTCGAATGATAACCTCCCCGCAGGCCTTCTCTTCTTCTCCATTAGCATAGCGAATAAGAATTGGCGGGTTCCCGATGGCAACCGCAAGATCTTCCTTCATCAACTTGTCGACGACAGCAGCAGAAGCCAGCGAACAGGATGATCCACTATCCAGAAGGGCACTGCAGCGGTAAGTACCACACTGGAGAGAAACTTGGGGAATGTCATCGCCGTTCCCCAATGCGTAAGACTTGATGCTGGAAGCTGCCGCCAGGCAGTCTGCTGCGAAAGCTGCAGTCGTAATCTTCACTGTCTGCCCCGATCCCGAACCTCCTTTCGAGCAATCTTCCGACTCCGCTGGCGGTCCCCCTCCATTATTTTTATCGGTCGACCCTTCCGCTGCCATGGCCTCTCTGGGCTTATCGAGTTTTCCACGCTGCCGATTGGGGCAATCGCGCTTCATATGCCCGACTTGATCGCAAACGTAGCACCGACCCCTGAAGCCACCCGTCCAATGTTTCTTGGGCTTCTGCTCCGCGACAGTCGTATCCCGTTTTTCGATCGACCCTTTACCCGGAGGAGTTGGACTTGATTCTACCACCTCAGCACATTCCGCTAAACGGATCCCCGATCTGGAAATTGACGGCGCCATACGCTCCATCGCTACGAGCCATCCTTCCCATGACTGATCTTCTTTCCCCACTCGCACAAGATAGCTCAACTTTTTTGAGAGGTCATCTCTCATCCCCACCCTGGCGACGGAGAACCAATGAGCTGCTTCCCGGTGGACTCCCACCAACTCACACTTCAACTTGTGATCATTGACCCGATAGAGGTAAGCCATTGTTCCTTCCTCCTTCCGCTGAATTAACTGCTGGGCTTCCAGGAGAAGAGCTTCCCGCTCCTTATCAACCCCGGTTAAACGGCCGAGCGAAGCCCATACCGCTTGCACTGCCCCAGAATACGACGCCCGACTGAGAGGATCCGTCAGCAACCTTCTACCCTGAACTTTTGAGATGTTCAACCACAGAGAGGTGTCAATGAACTTGGCTAGCCAGAAAAAAGCGTGGACATCCGTCCATGCTCTCTGATCCGCCATCGTCTCAAAATAGACCCTGAATTCGGTCAAGGTTTGCGACGCTCCGTCACAGATTTTGAAGATGCCTCCAGGTGGCGGCTTCGTCGCCTCCGCAGCTTTTCTAATCTTCTCAATCGCTTCCTCCGTTAGCGGTCGCTCACGTCTTGCCGATTCGATCCTCTCTGTATCACCCCCCTCTCCGAGAGCCGCTTGCAGCCTGATCGCACCACCGACGGTCCCCGACTCTCCACACTCGCCTCGCAGATTCTCGGATTTTTCCCTTCCTTGCGGCACCTTGGCTTTGCTCTCCCTCTCTGCAGCCTCTGCCGCCTCCCGCAATCTGCAGTGCTCGACCCGCGCCGCTCCATATCTATCTACGAAGCTCTCCGGAAGACTGATCGCGTAGGGTGACAGACTCTCTGTCTCCAACCTATCCTGAAGCGTCCTCTTCACTGCTCTAAGGTCGCGTCTGGCTCCTTCGGTCGCCTCCTCCTCCGAAAGGTCTTTCAATCTCAGGCATGCCTCTACATATTGCTCGAGCGCCAGCACGAGATCCCCGGCCTGTATCGCAACCGCATCTACCCCAATCGGCTCTATTTCCAACTCCGCGGACACTCGACCAATGAGAACCCTGCCGACCCATCCCCAATCATCCGTCTCGAAATCTTCGGGCAACCCATTCTGGATCATGGTTATCAGATCCCTGAGCCTCGATGAACGCAAGCTCGTCTCTTGAGCGACCCTGCAAAGTTCGTGTGCCACCGAGATCGCCAGGTTTTGTAGGGTTTCAGGCACTTCCCTCGGCTCATCGATCTCACTAGACTGATCTGACGCAACACCTCCATCTGGGTTATTACTGGGCGGCATAGAAGGATGGGATGATAAGAAGAAATCAATGGGGAGACTGATACGTCACCGTTAATAATGCGTACGCCCTGATAATCGATAGTAAGATAAGAATATTCCGCTACATGCTCAGTAGAAGCCTCAGAAACATCTGGTAGAGATGAGAACAGTGTAGTCCAGGGATGTGAATCTGGAGTCACTTCCTTGAATTCGATGTTGCTCTCCACGCAAGCCTCTTCAACTTCAGAGCCGCTGCAACCACAACCAACTCGGAGGATTTTCGGCTCAGAGTAGTACCCCGTGTACTTGTATGCGTCGCTGATATCTATCAAGGCCATGTCCTCATCTGCTTTCGACTCTCGCGGCATTTCCCATTCGGGACCTGAGGTCGGCGACCTCTCTCCTGTAAGGATTACTCCCAGACCGCGGCTAGTGCAGTATCGTATGGCCTCTCTTGCATCAACTGGCGACCCGCAGAGGACCCCTATGATTGGCTCCTTCCCTTTGACGCGCCGAGATATAATCTGGTAACCAACCTCACCACGACCAATTACCACGCTCTTTGGCAGTTCATTCCGGAAAGCCTCAAATCCTTCTGGCATGTCCAGCGAAGAGTCCACCGGGTCAGGGTCGTCATGTGATATCCCAGATTGACCAAATAACAGACTATAGAACCGATTAGGAAGCAGGGATACGGAAGCACCCATATGATGGAAGGTAGATTGATATTACTTCAAAAGCAGAACATTATTCGTAGGCAGGCTCCACCTTGCGTTGAACACAAACAATTTCCCCTCTCAAACTCGGGAAGAAGTCGAAAGTACGTTCGAACAAATGCGAACACGAATTGAACTATCGAAAATCAGCCTATAACCAGTTTACCCGACAGATATGATCGGGCTCATGACGTTTCGAAAAATAATACCAGCCTGGTATTACCAGGTTGGTTCACATAAGCTATCAGTTAATCAACTTAACTGATAACTTATCAGTTAAGTTACTGATAACTTATCAGTTAAGTTACTGATAACTTATCAGTTAAGTTGCTGATAACTTATCAGTTAAGTTGCTGATAACTTATCAGTATTACCAAGCTGGCTAATTTTGGGCGCGCAGAAGAAAAATTTGGGCGAAAGAGGAAAAAAGTTGGGGCAAGGCGGAAGAAAGAATTGGACACGCGGGAAGCAAACCCGAAGTTCTTGCGTACGTTAGTGTTACAAATAGCGCGCGCCCATGTAATCGATTGCATCTGGAACCCATTCCATTTGTTAGCCAGTATGACGCGAGATGCCAGTTACTGAAGATCACGGCTATTCAGCTAACGACAACTCTTCTGTTAGCCTTCACATCAGTGGTGACATCGCCCAAGATCATGTGCGAGCACTGCGAGCTCTTTCTCCAACTGGCCTGGTGGTATTACAACCCTCCGATCCGGTTTACAAGATATTCTCAGGGCCATGGGAGAAAAGTTGGGATAAGATATGTCAACAGAATCGACAATGTTCACCAAATATCATTGGTATGGTGTTGCCGAAGTGCATCAAAGATCTTGGTCTCCTACTCGGCTACTGTAGCCGTTTCGATATAGGCGTGTTATTCCTTGGGAATGATGACGACTTGTTGGAAGTGTTCAATCCGCACACTAATCACGAGCTCACAATCTGTTGTAGAGCTGGTGAGATTCTGGGATATACCAGTATATTTGAAGATAGGCGAGGTCAAAAGCTGATCAGAATCGGCATTGGGACGACGTATCAGATACTCGTAAGAGATCTCATGAGAGATGGATTCCCCTTCCGAGTTGGTGCCGAAACAGGGAATCAACTTCAAGATTTACCACTCAATGGTATAAAAGGTGTTAATATTGTGGGCATTGATGGGGTCGAGGTTGCCTCATCCGTATACAGCGATCCAGAAGGAGCTTTGGCATCCTATTGTTCATCCAGGAGTTTCATTGTTCGCCAGGTGGACGGTACGGTCGAGGGATTCATTACAGAGCTCTGTTTCGACATCGGCGACCTCGTTGTGAGGATCACGGGAGCCACTCATTGAGTTATACTTCATCTTTTTATCAAGTACAATTCTATCATCCAATGTCAAGCATATAACTCAATCTCACGAATTTTATGCCTATTCGTCGTTGAGTTTCTTAGTCTTGCACGTATCCGATTCAGTGGGCTCGATAGATACGTCTGTGTTGACCATCAAATGTGCCGCCAACCGGGCCGCCAAATGGGAGGAACGTTATCTCTCAAAGCTAGATGAGTTCCTGGTTTTTACATGGAAGTATTTCTCATATTAAATATCTACACACGATTCGTATACCATAACGATGATCAAACCGTGGCAGAAAACGGCTCCAGGCTTGAGCGGCTTGTGAGGGTAGGGATGGACTTTCGGCTCCGAGGTTTTGTAGGGGAATCGATCAGAAAATGTAGTTACTATCGCGATCGTGATAACTTGGAATTGTGTAGTTTCTATTAGTAATTCGTTCAGAATTACATATTGAAACACGTTGTATTGATGGAGTTTCTCGATTTTATAATAATGAGGAAAGTCCTGTAGGGATAATCAACATATTTTGATCAATCGGAGTGTCATCCAATTACTGTGAAGTGATACTTAGTCATGTAACTTAAGACGTGTATGCCTTCCCGACCGATAACACAATGAAATGTGTTTTCACTAGTATTTTCATATCACGGATGAAACTCAATTGTCGTTCAGCAGTATTTTCCCCCTTTGTGCGTTAGCATGTTCGGCAACCCCGAGGTATACTTGGGCCTTGTTGGGAACATGTTCCGTGACGGTCCAATTGGGGCGAGCGAAGAGTAGGATGAAAAATACCACACACAGAAGATTCAAGTGGAAATGAGTTTCTTATTATTTACATATCTTTAGTATATTACATCCTGAGGGAATTTTCTTTCTCAGGTTGGGGTCTTTGCATTAGCAGATAGGCGTGTTTGAGTAATGCGTGTTCGACTTGTCCGTGTTGTGCTCCTCTGTGTCATTCGTGGAGCGGTATGGAGCATCCTATTAGACTGAGGAGTCGCCTGGTGTGTCCTTATGCAGAGAGAATTATGGTAAGTGGAAAAGGAGAATTAACAATTTTTCGGTCGGAAATGTTCTGGGAATTTCTGTGTAGGTGTTACTCTGAGCACATCGAACGGAATGAAAATGATAACAATTTTTCGAGAGTTATTTTGGAATTATTCTCAGTCAGCGTTGAAGGAATATATATGTTCGCTTCCCGCAGTCGAGCTAAGCAGTTCACACCCTACTTATAGAAGTTTATATACGAATCCTGGTAGCAGAAACCAATGAGAAATTCTTAAAATTTTTTCGGGATGTTCATTTTATTATCAACACGTGTGATTTACCATGTACGTATTCCCCATCCATACTAGAGCACCCCGAAATATGGGTGTAGTAGCCGGCATCCGGAGAATATCAATCGTTGAAAAATTTAGTTGTGATAATTTGTTAAGGAGGTCGGCCCTGTGATTGGATATTTTACAGATGATTTATTAATAAAACGCGATCTAGTGTTCTTTCCATATACCTGATATGAACTAGTAGCATGATAACAACTAGTTATGTTTGAAACTCCATTGTTAATGGATGCATTTGTATATCGTGTTAATTAAAGTAGTAGTTCAAATACGTACCCATTGGCTGGTCTGTATAGTTTTGAGAATTACAAAGCATCGCAGTTGATAGTATGCGTGCTCCTCCAAGTGATACGTCGGTCAGTCGAATGATATTGAGATCGCTTTGGCAAGCCCAGCTGGTCATGTTTTATCATCTTAGTGCATGGTCGCGTTGTTATTGAGTTGGAAAATACCATGCCCGCTTACGGGAGAAGAATATGCTGTTGATGAATATGTGAGGATTTTTTCAACGAGGATGTGCGTTGCGTTGAAGTGGAGTCCACTTAGTGGACAGTGTTGGAGAAATGTATGTTCGGTTTCCTCAGCTGAGCTCTTAGTTGTAGGACTTCTACGTTCGCATTTTGACTTTATGTTTTGAAGTTAGCAATGAACTCGTTGTTATTAATGCCGTCTCTCGTGAAGTGAGAGGAATGTATTTTTCATATATACCGTTTTGACAGGGAAAGTGAGATACATATTGAGCTCGGCTTTAAACGTTTGCGATTTCTTCACTCAACCGTTTATAGTCACTTCTGGTAACTTTCGTATTATTTTACCTACGACTTGGGAGGAAAATCGTACTTAAAAGCATGCGAATCCATTATGTTCAGTAGGTTCGCAACCGTTTATGACCGTTTATGGCACTTATGGGGTTCATGACCCATTGAGGTTTAAAACGTTCGTGATTTCCTCACTCAACCGTTTATAGTCCCTTCCTACTTGTCAGGTACTCCTGGCTTTTCATCAGCGACTCCAGAGGATTTGAGAAACAAATATTCAATTATGGGAATCGACCAAATGAGAGCAATTGTCGGCAACCGTCTATAGCGACAGTAATTGCAGATCGTAAAAATGTCATTTGTACTTAGACTGGGATTCCGATGTTCCATTTCATGGAAAAAAATCACTTCGCAGCGCTCAAGAAATTACTATACAAACGTAGCACAGTGTTCACAGGAAGCTTTGAGTCATTCATCATTCAAGTGGAGTCTACTACGAGTGTCCTACAAGAAAGAACAGATGAAAAGCTGATCTTGTCGAGAATCTCAGTATGGTTCATTTGAAGTGCGCCGCGCCCCTCGTTAGCTATGCTCATCATAAGAGGTCGCACGCAAACGTCGTGGTTGACATTGTGGAATTTTACAATTCTATGATGCGTTGTGTTGTTGAGTTTATGCTTGTGCATGTAACATTGTACACACTATAGGATGGGAGTGAGCAGAGCTTCTGTCATTCTTGCGTTAGTAGTATAGACATTTGTGTATTATACTGTATAGTGGAAACCTCAACGTGATAGGGTTGTGTACTACTACTTGTACTAGTTCTACCTCCCTGAGACAAGCGAGTTACTACTAAATACTACTAAATACTTCAATCATTGATATGAGCTGAACTTCAATGCGTTTCTCCTCCATAAGCGCTGGAATAATCTCCTAAAGGCATCCGACTAATGTTCGATTCAAAGTGCCAGAGAGTCGAATTCACGGGCTCTCAGTTTGGGAGGATCACCGGTCGCATTTGACGTCATCGTCGCGATTGGCCTTCTTATACATTATATAAGCAGACCGATCGCGACCGACGAGTTATATAATATATAATATGTGATACATATACACACACTTAACAATACCATGAGAGCGTGAATTACGACATTAATAATCAACATAGAAACAAGGGCAACGTGTGCTTGGAGTGTAGTCGGTTTCCCGTGCCTCTGAGAGGCAGCCTCTCTCTGCTTGTGTCTGTGTCGTTGTGCCAGTATGGAATCGACCGATAGAATGTGCTTGTTGTGGAGAGTGGGTAAGATAGGAGCAGAGTAGGTTTTTTTGGGTGCTTGAAAACTTGGCTACAAGCCTTTCGATAATCTGGAAGGCAATGTTCATACGAGATATCACCCGGTGAAGATAACTGTACCACATCTTAAGACCAGCTTCGCCCAAAGATAATGAGCATCGTAGTCCGTCATTTATAGTCCTACGATATCTATCGAGTTTGCCATTTGATTGTGGTGAATAGAAAGGGGTTCGATAGTGTGTGATATGATGATGTTGTCCCAACCATGAATCGAAGATAGTTGAGAATGCCGCATCGTTGTCGGATGAGATATATTGTGGGAAGTTATAACATAAGCAGTAGGTCTGTAGACAGTGTAAAGCTTCTTCGTTAGACTTGTTTTAAGTAGCAAATGCTTCGTAGTAGTTGGTTGCGAGATCCATAAGAAAGCATACGAGCGGGTGTAAGCTTATATTCCGTAGTTGAAGATAAGTACTTTCAGTGGACGTGATTTTTCGCGTGATTTCAGGACGATATTTTGCGCCGGCAGGAGCGGTTTGAACAGCTCGGCACTTAATATCCGAACGGAAATACGCGAAAAAGAATGGCAAAAATCGTGAATGTGATATTGAACTCACTTTAAATTCTTGCAAGCGAAAACGCCATCAACAAGCTCGACTCAGCAGTAGCTCTTCTACTCGTCAGGAAGGCTACTACTATTCCTCAGCTACCATACCGAGACGGTCACTGTTTATCAATAGTTACACACAAATTTGGTTGGTGGTCTCGTATTGACCGTCAACGATACTGCGTCAATGATATAGTCTCAGAGTTGAATCTTGTTTCTAGTGTATATAGTGACCTTACCTCATCTGACAGGCCCGCAAAGGTAACTCCAAGTGAAGTTCACAACTAAATTCAGGTTATGGAAAAAGTTGTTGCCGTTAGTAGCATGCATCATTAACCTCACAGTAGAATGCTCCCAGATACTCTCCAGGAGCCCATAATTTCTCGGACCGACGAAATCAAAAGGAATGAGGAAAAGATAGAGCTTTAAAAATCCGCAGCAACTTGAAACTTACAAGTTGACACCTTGCTCATACCAACTCACCACTACTAAAAAAAGGGACAGAAAACCACCAATGCAAAAGCAAGAGAGGATTTGAGTCAACCCACAATCTGCTTCAAAAGGGGTTCATGTGCGGATAATCGCCTAACTAAAAAAACTAGCAGGGAATGGCTTCCTCATGCTTCCTCTCACGGACCCGGAACTCCGTCGGATTTCTCGGAATATTCGAGACTAGAACTCGTCTCTAATATATCTGCATCGAAACCCCTCAGAGAAGCCTGACAAACGAAAAACGATCCAGGTTTCATAACGCGGCTACCATCACTTGGTGACGCTCGAACAAACGGAGAAGCGTGTCACAGACGACCGTGATCGAGATCTGATTTATGACTCATACTGCAGGGAACTAACTTTGCCGCACCTATCCTGACGTGAGCACAGCACATATAACGATCTAACTACAGAGCTCTCTATCCGTTATCAACTAGAAGGCTGTTGGATAGGTCGCCCCCCGTTCTCGATGACGGAGCATAATTGCCAGCTCATAGGAGCACCAGAGTCTCGTGAAGTAGTCGGTGCTCCACATACAGATGAAATTGGATGGTAATCTGAGGAGCCATCCAGTGCAATGCATTGAGTGCACTCAACAGAGTTGGAGCGTGGTCACCTAAATGATCCAGATATAGTTGCTGTTCCCCGCACCAGTGGCATTTTCTTGTGAACGCCACTCCAGCCACTCCGAGCCTCCGGCGGCTCATCAACCACTCATCCTTACCGCGCGCTATCGGATGTGTAGGGCACACTGGTACGCACATGTT
>NW_003213425.1:36523-37445 GCF_000006405.1 Perkinsus marinus ATCC 50983
AGTATATGAAGTTGATTCCATTGAAAGGGACGGATTGAGTTTCTACGGATTCACGTCGCGATTGAAGTCTGTGTCGCTCTTCCACGACTTGGCAGATGGAAAAACATGCGCAGCATGACAATTGAGACATGATAACAAAAGAAAAAATCGGTCTGAATTTTTTGCACGGAGTTTGAGCAATTTTGCGTGACTTAATTGCGCCTACCTCGGCAGGCCCAAGGAATATCTGGAATGTAAAGAAACCATTGAAAAGCGCTCGCCAAGATCTTTCTAATGAACTATCTTTCCTTTGAAAGTTCGCCAAATTCTACAAGTTACAGACAAAAGCACATTCTATCCGGGGCACCCTGTAATGATTGGATGATATATGAGTCTATCTTACCCAACTGTGAGACAGGATGAAATCTATGCACTGGCGTCTGATCCCCAATCGATGCCACACGATTGTATCTGAAATTCAGTAGTCTCTGATAATTACCATTTTCATGCGAACCTTAAAGGTTCAACCTTTAGCCGTTCTCATCCGAAATGCCACGAAAGGATGCATCAGCACCCAATCTAGATGGGCATAGTATAACGGCCGGGCCATTAGCGAATAATTTACAACTGTACCCGGTGTATTAGAGATTCACCGCCCGTTCAATAGACCGATTTTGAATTTGAGAAGCGTTTCTAGAAACGATTCTGGGATTTTCTGTTCATAGAACGAGCTCTGGAAACGATCTCAGAAACGTTTCCAGAAGTGGTTCTTAGCGCGTTCAAAGGAGCTTATGCGCGATTCTGAGAGCGTTTTCAGAATCGCAAATTCCAGAACCACTCCGAGTGGTTCTGAAAATTTCGTGGCGCGTGACAGGGGCTTCATAGAGAAGAGTACCGGGATATGACGTCTGTCTTCAAACAGGTCTAGACTTTCGGGTCTAGA
>NW_003213425.1:37545-63730 GCF_000006405.1 Perkinsus marinus ATCC 50983
TCTAGACTCTAGAATCGACCACCATTGGAGGTGGTCGAATGAGGACCGCAGTACTGAGGTCCAGCAACCAAGTACCACTTACTAACGGGCGAGTAGGTAAACAGCCTACTGACAAGTACTGGTACTCGCTCATAGGTGGTCAACAGTAACTACTAGTTACTAACTAATATGAAAAGAAGTTAATCTAGCTCAGTAGGATAAGTTAATAAATTGTGAACCGAGTGTCTCGGGTTCGAATCTTAGTCGAGGTATATTTCGGAATTCAGGTATAGTCGAGGAAGTCGAGGTATATAATACGTTGTTGTTGGCCTCAGGTTCCATCCCGGGGATCCTCATTTCTCACGTATTTTATTCGCCCATTCTGGAATCCTTGCTGGAATCGATTTTAAATATCGTGTCTACTGAACGCGAGTCGGAATTGATTCTGGAAGCGCTTCCGAGATCGATTTTCAACTTTCAAAATCGTGTTTATTGAGCACGACTTCAGGAACGATTCCGAAAATCGATTTTGAGAATCGATTCCAACAACACTCGGAAAGTCAGAACGGGGAGTCAGAAGTTGAATATTTCAACAATCATATGCGCTTCGCTTCGCGATGCACGCATGCGCTTGTTGAGGTTGTCGTCTTTAATGAGTGATGGGCCGGTAGTTAACGAATACATGGGCCAGCTGTTGAGCAACACTTCCCTCCGGTCTCAACCATCGTGCGCAAAGCAAGAGCTGACAGATGACCAGCAGCTGTGTATCCTGGAGTTACGTACAAGATTGGTTGATGGTTTCGTATTGGGAGCCGAAGATCGCGGCTATGAAATGTTCCGTAAAGTACCTGGGGTACCACAAGCTGGGTGCGATGGTTATCCTCTCTGTTTTATTTTACCAGAGTCTGTGAGAGAGTTGGGAGAAGTTATGGAGATTGCGAGATCTCGTGGTGTGCCTCTAGTGATACGGCGAAATAACACAAAGGTGTTGAATGGTGATGGTGCTATCGTATGTGATTTATCGGACCTATTCACCAATTATGATTTTGGTCAACAAGAGGGAGTTACCACCATTCTAATGGCAGAGATAGGACTTTCAGATGAGGAAATAAAAGATATCGCTGAGCATCGTGGCTTACACATCGGTAAAGTTATCATGATAGATGTTATGACAGTCGGAGGAAGGAGCCTGTCAGCTGATAATACAATGAATAGCGCCGTTTATTGGCAATATATTAATAGTGGTTGTAACCCTGTTCTGGAAGAGGGGATTGTCAGGGAGGTTTACTACTCATTATATCATTGAGGACATTATAATGAATTCCTCCGACTTGCTCAAGTGCAATCTACATTGGGAAGCAACTGGCTTCAAGCAAGATTCCAACATGTTGATTTAACCATTATCCTCGATAGTTATTTTCACGGAGGTCATGAATTTGAATAGTATCGATTCAATAAGACTGTTGGTATTTGCCTGCATCCTAATGAAGTCATTCATTGCGTTGATTAGGCTAATTCAATTAGCGCAGTACCTTCAAGTCACTTGTCAAGGTCAAGAGTCATAGTTTTATCCCGCCACCCTAGGCTCGTTTAAATGGCTGGCTCATATCTGTGATTCATAGACTATGAACATCATCACTCCGGTGGCATTCGGCAAGCTTTTTCGCATGTGCCACCATATTCAAAGTAAATAATAAAACAGATTTTACTATTGTACCACCATTAGTAAAACTATGATATTGGTTCAGAAACTAAGTTAATTCCATGATATTTGATCAGTGGATCGAGCACTGATTCACCCACATTGAATCAATGGTAGTTTTGACAGCCTACAGTCTACTATCAATAGCATCGGAGGTGGATCGTAGGCTGTCAAATTTACCGTGTGAATGTTCCCAGCGCGCTACTCCAGCTGTCGCATTCTTGTTTGCTGTGGCTTGTTCCTGCGGAGGTTTGTGAAGTTGATGCATCATTCCATGTGATGAAAGAATAATGATTCGTCTGGATGATCGCTTCAGCTGTTCTGTCATGTGAAACTAGGTTTTCTCTAAGCATCGTATTACGCAATCATATACGAATGAATTACGATAAAAAATTCAGAGGCACAGTTGTTCTCAAATCGCATCAAAAGTTCCTATTTTCTGCTTCTGCTTTGCAGCTGTTACTGAAATACCTCCCTAGCACCAAGGAGATCGTCCTCTTTTCATGAGCTTGCCGGTACTGGCTTCTTGCCCAAACAGTGTCGGGTGAACATCCATGGTCTGCGATGATTTCCCACCCAATAATTCAGTGTTGCCTAGACCACTCCACTCGGTTCCATGATTGTTGACCGCTTGTGGTGACAGTTTCTCGCGGTAGACTATCAGCTGAGTTGCGTCTTATAGCCGTTCAGTTTGAAGTTGACATTGTCAGCTCGGGCAATACGCGAATGCGTTCTACGGCTTTGAGGCAGTTGAAATTGGGACAAAAAGTCATGTCAATCTAGGCAGTGGGAACTGATGCTCACCGAATTACTCGCTCTCCTCACCTTTCGAGCAGTATCAAGTTGATACTATCACTGAGCGACTCCTCGTTCGACCAACTCGAAAACTGAGTGGAGTCAACCGTAGGTGCAGTTTCGATCCGAAATTGCACCTACGTTCTCTGTTCTGTTACAACAGTCAACTCAACATGAAGGGGAATCAAAGGTGCTTGAGTATACCGTAATACTATAGTATACTACGTAATACTCAGGTCTCAGCATCATCATGCTCAAAACCAATATATGACAGAGCGCGTATACATTCTTTGACATCATCATTCTGTAACAGGAGAACATACCAGAGAATTTCGCAGCCAGGCTCGTCACCAGGGTAAAGTACACCGATTTGTACCATACTAATAGCAGTATAGATTCAAGACAGAACATTATTGGACTCGTAACAGAAAACCGAATTGAAGCCTGGTGGGAAATATTATAGGTAATAATGAATCTTTTAGCTATATATTCAATGAATAATTGTTACGATGATAATGAAGTAGGTTTACCTTACGGTTCAACGAAACTATGAGCCTCGGGGGACACTTATGTGGACTTCAAATCGGGGGGGACTACCTCTGCAAATTTCGTGTCGCTCCTGCCGTCCTCATCCGGAACAAGACTAAAGTCGAAGACTGAAAGCCGTCTTTCCCGAGTTTAGTTGTGTCGTCGTTAGCTTGAACTTATTGGCACGATCGGGGCTATTGGATCGGTGGTTTCAAACTCAAGGCTTAACAACGGGGAGGATGTCCTTGTTGATCTCTCCTCGAAGAAGGCCGAGAAAGCTGACTATCGCAGAATGTTCACCGCACTCGACGGCTTCGTCACGAAGCCTTCGTGGGTCGGACTGGCCGAAGCCACCTCGGGGTTCCAGACTTATCCTCTTTGGTGGAGTACGTGACTTTTGATATGAGCATATCCCTCCGTCAAGCTGCTAGACACTATACGCTCGCTAATAATATTGTAAAAATGGATTGATGTGATATTTCGACATGTGTCCATTGACGGTTAATTAAATACGGTACAACCCTCAGGTCTCGCAAGGCGATGATATTAGTAGCTTACAGGGACAGGCTTGAAAGCATCCGCTCGACGCATGATAATTTTACATGTGGGCAAAATGAGTTCTGCGTCGTTATTCTCCTCCTCAGATCACTATGGGAGAGCTTAACATCTCCCATCCGATGTCCCTTTCAGTGTAGGCTCAATGGTGGCGTCCGTTTCTGAAGTCCCCCGGGAGTACCCCGCTTGTCGTGTCGTGACTGACGTTGTTGGCAATCCATCCACGCTTGGGTCAGTGAAGGCCCGACATCAAAGTTGGTTCACCACACGACAGTTGTTCAGTGCGGAAGACTTCAACCAGACTGCCTTTTGGCTCAAATCGGGGCCCTCTATCAACCATACCAACACGGCGTATTGGGCAAAGCTCCACGTGGTACCCGAGACTGGGACGTGGGGTTTACCGTTAAGAGTGGCACTTTCAAAATCTCACACTACAGTGTGGACTGACTGAGTCAGTCTGACTTCCCTCAGAACTGCTGATGAGAAGCAACCAACGTAATTGAGTGCCTCAACTGGGAGCACTCAATTGCTCCCAAGTTTTAGAGTCCTGAGTTATCCACAGACGTTATCTGACGCCTGCGTGAAGTACTGAAATGATTCTGCTGTCATTATGTGGCCGTTTTGATGATAATTGATGATTGTGAGGAGCTTTCTTCCTTCGTTTTACCCTCTGTAATATATCCTTCCTCACGATTATTGCACATTTTCTCAGATGATGGAATTCATTGTGACTGCTACTGCTTTCTCTTCAGCCGAGTACTGCCAGGGGAGCTGTGATTCTACGGCGGCTTGTGCTACTTCCAAGTATGGGTCCTACTGCAAGGGCAATTGGATTTGTGTTTCGGTCTGTATCACAAAGGCGGCGGATATTGCTTCCAACCCACTGAGCCGGATACCTGTGATGATTACACCCTTGAGCCTGTCGCGTGCCCCGAGCCGAAGCCTTCATCCCAGTTTGCAACGGTCATACTTCATGCCACGACTCTGAGTGAGGCTCCTATAATAGGAGCAATAGGAGTCCTATTGCAAGACTTGGCAGGATCCTCAGGTCTGTTTCGGTATCATCAGGAAGGGTGATGGCACTCTCTGCTTCGCTCCCACAGTCGAGGATTGCTATGGATTGCTATATTCTCACCATTGATGAGCTTTATTATTGCTACGTTCGCCCTTCCCGTGACCACTCTCTACCCGTGAATTCATAAGGACTGTCGGGGCCTATGGACTCAGATTATTCTCGAGTTAAAGATCAATGAAAGAATGTGTGTTAGTGTGTGACACACTGTGTGTCATCATCCCAAGTTATTTCGAGTCACTAGAGGTTCCTAACTAACTTATTTATTTATGAGCCGTGTTGGGCCGACGAGCCCCCTTGGCGATTCGTTTGGTGTTCATGATAGAATTTAGTGTCGATAGCTTCCATCTTCTGAATTTTATTCACCGAATTGGATATTCTCGAATCTCAAGATGTATCTTAGGCAGCTCAATGTGTTTTCTATCGAGCTTGACATATGTGATACTGACCGAGTATCAGGATAGATGCAATCGGAACTTCTGATTGCATCTTCGGTTCGGAAGGCGAGCTTGTTACTCTCTATGGATATCAACAAAGCTGCCTTGTGGGTAACTAGCCGCGACCCAGCCAATATGCTTCATTCAGCTGAGCTGAGCAGTTGTTTGGACTCCAAATAACTCCAAATTTCAAGGGTATGTCTCGACAGCGGTTAAAGATCGACCTGACTGTCACAGAGCTGTCACAGCTCAGCTGTGGCATGATACTACGGCTTTGTTGCACTTCAGATATTTCTGTGTGCTGGTCATTGCTCGTGATCGTGATTGAAACTTCACAACCACATCAACAACAAGTTGCTGTCGTTGTCGTTGTTGTCAACAACGGGTCGCCAATCCGTGCAGTAGTTCATTATTTATGACCTCACTATCATTATTACAACCTAACAAGAAGTGTGATGAATGAACGACATTTAATCTACAAAGATACCGGAATGCGAAATGCACTCGGAAATACCGTCCGAGTAGTGAGTCGCTCCCCGACATCCATTAGTACACAGATGAAAAATGATCTGACATGCACCGCTAATTGCGGTGCGAGCCCGCTTAGAACCGTTAATTTGTATTATCTGTATGGCTAATGCTTGAAAGATGTCATGCGCGGAATTGCAATCTCCCGCGGAGACTCTCCCCAAACGCAACAACGTATTTATACAAACTTTGTATTGCAAAGTTAAGTCACTCGATTACATTCATAATACTGACTATCGTATGCGGCACTTGAATTAACAGATTCGTGAGTATCTGAGAAGCATTTGAATCTGAGGATTCTCGAAACTCAAAACTCGAGAGGGCTAGACAAACAACTACATAGAGCGAATCAAAGTCCAGCAGTGCTGGACCAGCACTCCCGCAGTACACATAGTATGATTTGTGTTGTGCAAGGAGCCACGGGCCTGCCTAATCTATCTTGTAATATCCCTCTCAGAACTTCGACCATGAAGTTGTCGCAAGTTTCAGCCTGGAAATGCACAGGATGGAGATGAATGACATCGTACGACACTATAAATGTAACAAATTTATGACGATATGTTGACATTCGACATGATGCTGGATACTGTGGCACCAATTCGGTGGCACATCATCCAACAGCCGGATGTTGTGGCTTGAACCATCCTCAAGACACCCGACCTACGTCCCCGAAGATTTCCCCCATTCTCCTTGAGAGCCACGAGTCGTAAATCGCAGATGCCGTTCTCGCTCTGTCGAAGCTGCACTTCGCGGAGTAGACTTAACTAAACCATATGGTTAGTGTAGATATACGATTAATCTCACCCCCCTAATAACGAATAAGCACTCGTCCATGATCAATACAGCACTGTAAAGAGCGAGAGCCCAGTAGCAATCAAGGCAAGCGGCCTGACTCACGATGTGGTCACCTCATTGGAATATTCCACACACCCGTATCGTGAGCAAAACCATGAACAATCACACTCAGCCTCAGGAAGCTTATAAGCAGAGTTGCCGAAAAGACAACAGCTTTCCTAATTGTGACGAGGTCGAAATCGGCTCCACCAGTGTTTCTCGCGGCAAAATGTACGACTAGAGTGTATATCAACCTCAAATCTTCTTGCCACTTTCTGCTCCACACTGTGGAGTCCACAGAATGACCATTCTTTCGCAATGACGTACTATGCTACCTGAGACAGCATAAGAAGAGCATTACGCGGAAATTGGTTTTTCAAGAGTGCCAGGTTTACCGAGCTGTTCATCATCACTTGCGTCTGGAGTCCCAATGCGGTTGGTGCAGAGACATCCGCAATATACTCGACGCATATACCCGCGAAATGTGAGCATAAGCGCGACGAAACAACCTATTGCAGCTGTGGTGAAGTTCGACACCTGCAAATACTAACTGCTACTCGAGAAGATATGATATACACATACGCTAGTAACATGTAATACTCCCGTATCTCCCAAAGATCCCCACACATTGAGAGTCAAAATCACCCATGTTGAATCCTTCAGCCAGGCATGTACCCAAAGCTGGCACCCCAACGCGTAGCTTAAACACCCGAATATCTGACCCAATTTCTGACTCGGAGTTTCGGAACACTGATATGCCCCTTTATATCCGATGAAGAAATCGAGCACCGCATTGTCGGCGTCTGGTGCTGTGCGTCGTACAGTATTATCTGATCAAGTGAACGCTCAACTAATATTGCATGAGCCGTTCGATCCACTGAAGTGAAGCGATGACCATTAGGCCTCGAGTACTCCAGTCGACTCAGTTGAAAGGTCTTGCTCACCTGTGCCAGTTGCTGGCCACAAAAGCCCCAGCCCAATAGGGTGTATCAGCCTCATGAAAGTTTGTATTAAAAACTCCGTTCATAAGCTCATTGAGAAAAGAAGAATTGACGTCCCCTTCAACAGGACGTGTTCGCCAAAGGACATCCTCCCGTTCGGCTGCTTACCTCGTACGTGAATCATAGCAATACCGCCAGCGACACTACATTTCATAGAAATGATTTCAAGAAAAAATTACAGTCAATTGACAATAGCTCAACAAATACACAGATTACTGTGAAAAATCGCTAATATCTCCAACAATCAATCTACCATACACATTCTTTCATACTTGTCTTCAACCAATACACCTACAGCACGAACAGTAAGTATTTCTGAAAGAATCCCTGCTCTACATTCATCATATCGCACAAATTTTCAAATTTCACTAGAATGATACAACGCTTTAGCCGTTTACACTGCCTAGCATCCAGAATAACACAACAGTGTTTTGAACAATATACAACAACTGTCTTTTCAACTTTATGCTTAGCAGCGAGTTTCCTTAGATCCCTAATAAGCTGAAGGCTTTAAGCCTCTCAGTACACACTCGTACCCATCTCCGAGTCGCTTAATGTAACTCTCAAGTTGAGAGTCTCAACTATCCAATCCAACAATACCAAAATACACTGCGAAGTGCGCCGCCACTTACCGTTCAATCCCTTACTCAGACTTGATATTTAAACCTGACACCCTTTTGGAGCTCTTTGGCAACCTTCATACGAGCAATAATGTGGCTCCTTCCGAGACACGTACTCGAATCACAACGTCGATAATGACGGTATGCTAACTCTAAAGCAGCGATGACAGGTTACTTAGTCCATTCCGATACGTGGACTGTAACCTAGGATGCCTCAGTGAAGACATCCCCAATACAAAACAGCTACATCGGCAAGGTGACCTTGCCAAGGTCACTGCAAGATTTAGACATGTGCAACATCCCGCGCGCGCAAATGATGAACATCAAGTGTATGTACCCGGAACCCTACTACTACTACTACTACTACTACTACTAAATAGTACGAAATCTTTTACTCATGTATGTTACAGGACATATGGTAACACGCATCTTACCCACCATCCGGGATCCGATAGACCCTCTAGGCAACATTATACGTACCCAATCGTCTATACCACAGAAATTACTCCATCTAGAACACGGCTAAAATGGGGAGTTTTTCGACGGTCGTCGGGTTGTGACTCACAACCTGACGTTATCCCAATGGCTAGGCTTGCGGGATAAAGGATAACAAGGATGGGCGCAAAGGATATGTTATCCTAGTTCATGGTTGTCGCCTCATCCCCGACCTTCACCACAGTGGGCGTAGACATTCTCCATATCCCATCCACGTCAGCTAGGTTACCACCCTAGTATGATATCCACTTCGCCTCATCCTCCCGATTAGGCCTATGATACATCCGCCTTATCTGCCATCATGCTATTATCTGAGCCCTGTTGCAACCCATAGGCGTCTCATGGCGATATTGACTGGGCTCTGAACTCGATACGATGTAGGGGGAAGTTGAAAACTTGTTTGAGCTCATTACGATCGAATGAAAACTCATTTGAGCTCATAACGATCCAACGGAAACTCATTTTAGCTTATCGCGATTGGATCATGAGGATTCAATCGAACCGTTGAATAAGTGAAAATTAAGGAAAAAGGGATTATCTTACCAGGGTGTGATACGGAGGTCGATATTGTGGCTCTATTTCAAGCATCACAAAGTACGTGAAGTTGCCTTGGACGTAGGTTCCCAGACTTAACAAGTTCATAGCTCGGTTGGGGGAGTTAGGTGGAGACATAGTGAGAGCAGCAGATACAAAATCACCATCTTCTAGAGCAATCCCACACTCTTTCTGTAATTCCGCCTTGAACTCTGCGAGAAGGGGCCTGTGCGAGTCCACGATGATGTATTCATCTCCTAACGGGGTGCTAATGGGGCGTATAACCCAGGTGGCGTTGAAATCGTTGGGCGTCACGTGCTTACTGGTCTTACCAGACGGATAACATGCTGCCGAGATACTCACCAGAGTTGGTATGTGAGCTGATGTACGTATAGTGAAAGTGAAGCTGTGCTGTGGTACTGACTGCAACTTGGAGTGACGAAAAGTTAATATTCTCGCCAGACTGGCCTCGACCGTGAGCACAGCTAAGGTACAAACCAACACCGTAAGAATGACAGACATAACCGAATAAAGCCTGCCCAAATGAGGTCTTCCTCTGTACGGAAGTCAATGGGCCTATAAGCCCAGCAGCTGGAACTCAAAATTTTCAAGATGGTACTCTCCAATAAGCCCTATGATGGTCCATCGCTGAGGGGAAGTTCATCTCGATGTGCGATAATGTGTTTAACTTCGAGTTTAAATTAAACTGCTTAATTCACAGAGATTAAATTCAATTCCTCGACAACTACTCGTCGAATATTCCGACTCAGAATCGCTCCACTGGAGCCGCTTCAAGGAGCCAGTGTCTCCACTGCCAGTCTAGGGGTCACCGTGATTCTACTGGCCGGAAGGAGAACTCTCAAGATTCATTTATCGGGAACTGCCAGTGTTATCGACTCCATGTACTCCTTGACGGTAGCCGAGACGCTCAGCCGAGAGGATCCGCAAGCGCTTGCCTACTCCAGTGAATTCTGAGTGAGGGGAGGGCGACACCCACACAGTGTAGCACCGAGACTATACGACATCGCGACGAGATGTCTATGGATCCTCCTGCTTTGTGAATGTTCCATTTTCATGCGTACCGGGTGTCTCAGTAAACTGGATGGTAATCAAGTGTATTTCGGTCGTCATCTGCAAAGCGAGCAGTATCCTGATTACCAGGATATCCTCACACAATCGCCATGCACGACTGGAGAACGAGCGGAGGAATGGAGTTCTCAGGCTGAGGAACATCATCTACCTAGCAACACCGTCATTTACGGTATGGGATGGTAGGCAATCAACTGAGCATTTACGGTCCGTAAATGCACAGTTGATTGCATGCCGATCACACTAGGCCTTCTCGACGAAGTGGCAGATTTTGTCCGTGTTCTGCGGACTCCACTCTAGAACTTGATGGGGTCAGAGTTTAAGCGTTGGATTGTCGATCGTACTCGGGCCTGTAGCGTGACATAGATCTCGGGTTCGATTCCCAGACTCGGCATCTTTCGCACAAAAAAGGTTTCTTCAAACATATACTCTCGGAGACGCATCGAATCGACAATTTCGATTCGATGTCTCCATATTTCTTTTAAGATAAGCATCCATTCAGTTCACGATTGGTTCTTTCGCCGTGTTCGAACTATCTCTGGTTATACAGAAATAACCCGTACGCACACACACATGCACGCACACCCGAAGTGATCCAAAGTGCAGTATATAACTCCGCTTGCAGCGTTCCCTCCGCAATGAGGGTATTTATATTCACCCTGGACCAGAGTCTCTGGTCCAGTCGACACTTTTGGTATTTTTCTGCGTGTCTCTGCATGAAGAGGGACTTTATTCGATAGAGTCTATTGACGGTAGGACTAGAGCCTCGTCATATCCCACTGACCTCAACTAGGTTGCCTTCAAAATTCTGATCCTATCGCGCTGTCTCTCATTCCTATGATACACACATGCGCATCAGCATGCCCTGCTGATGATTTACGTGCATTATAAACTAACCTCGTTATTTCTGGTTTATGCTCGATCTACTTGAGCTCTCTTATTGCTTCCTTTCGTCAGTACCTACTTCCATCTTTCCTCTATGCCTAGTGTTGCTAGTCGGACTAGGGCGAAGCGGGCGTGCACCTTATCTCCACACCCACATGAAAATTCCCAACAAGATTTCCACCCCCGTCTCACTCCGCCTCGATTAGGCGTATCACCCTCCGTTAGCCGCATCGACACGGCCTTTACTAGCTAGCTATATGGAGTGGTCATCTGTGTGTATGAATGCCTTCCTCTGTTTCGATCATGTCGTGAAGGCCTCCTCTGGTGGCTTGGCACGTACACACTGTGCAATGGTTCCACCTGCCCTCAAAGGAGCTCCTAGTCATCGTCACCTAGTATAATTTCATCATCACTTAGTCCTACAGACGCGCACCTCCACTATGCCCATCATACACTGCTATTCCGTGTACAGAAGGGTCCCTTTTGGTGTCTTAATCTTCATATTCAAAACGAGCCATCTTCAACGGGTACATGACCTCGTACCAACTGAGTGGCGTTGTTTTCCTCTCACGTCTCAGCACCCATCCCTATCACCTAGTCGGCGTCGGTCGAGTGTCTACCTACCTCCTTAGAGAGAGCGGTTGCAATTGTCCATGAGAGTGACCTGACTGATCTCCGTTGGAGCTCTACATCGTTTCTCTGAATGAGCAACAAGTTTACGAGAGGAAACAGCGGATAAGAGAAGGAAACAGCGACAATATCAACTCACAGATCTCACAATTCGTATAGCCGTTGACCTAGGAGGCAGTGGCCCAAGGCAGAACGATACCCTTCCCATTGACATAAACACTACAACGCCACCCCTGTCATATCACATGAAAACTACATCGAGAAGAGAGATCATCATCAATTATGCTTCTGCAACCGTATAAACTGAAACCAACATCTTCATACCAAAACTAGAACATACCTACTCGCCGAACGCAGAATCCTCCATACCAGTAGGAGTTTTGGAAACACGCTTCCTGAGGTTATATCTATCCGAACCTCCACGAACTGGTGAGTCAGCAGGCACCACACTAGGTGTCGATGACCTAGGGATACTCTCATGGGAAGTAGAGGAAGCTAATCTAAGGTAGGGTAGCCATCCACCACAGTACTCCAACTTAGCACCTTTACGGGGCTCATTGATGATATGCCGGATAGAGGCTACCATTACACCATATAGATGAATACCGATCTGCTCTAGTTTATGGATTATCACATGAAAAACTGGGAAGCTAACCAAAATAATGATCGTGGCAGTACTGGCCGTAGACGACCTCTATAACACTGACACCCATAGCCAGGATGAGGAGGGCTCCAGAGAAGACTAGAGGACCATAGGCAGCCTTCTCCCTCTCTTCACAGTTATGCCGCATTCATGCCGCTCCTACACCAGCAGCAACAACAGCAGGCACTAGAATGACGAAGAGAGCAGGAACATCCCCTCTATGACCAAACATAGCAGGGAGAGTTCTAACACACTGCACGATGAATAGCCACATAGTCACAGTGAGAATAGCACGTATGGGAGTAGACTTCAACAGCCCACCGGTCATCCAGGAATACATAAAAAGGTATATAGAGAGTTACTGAGGACCGAGGTTAGTGTGATAGCATTGAGAGGGGGATACAACGTCATATGTAAGAAGAATGCGCAGGTATACATCCATAATGCTCATTACTTCATCATATCTATACCGTATAGCTTGATAAAGTAGAGTTGTACCAGCGAGCGGTATAGCACTAGCAACAGCATAGGACTCTGCTACCCAGGGTAGGACCTTATAATTCGGCTCTGGATGAGCTCATAACCCGTCTTCATAGCACCAAAACACATTACCATCTCTCGGCCACCCACGTGTGGGATATCCAACCCCACCTACGGGGACCACATTATAGAAACCAACGATAGAAATGAGGGCACCTAGGAACTCCATGCCTGACATCTTACTGTTGCTGCAGAGGCTATTGAAGATGCCAACCATCATAACAATATCAACTAAGAGGAACCGATACAGAGGAGTGTTGTAACCCAACAAGTCCTTTCAAACTTGTATCATCGCTATTCATAAACCTTATATCATCACCAAGCAATAATAACAACAAATTCCTTCAAAAACTACCACCGTGAATGATAATGTCTTTTACACTTACTGCTGAATGTTACCGTCGTGAAATCCCTTAGTTGAAGTATTAGCATACTCCAAAATTTCCCCTCCCCTCGGTGCATGCTAATCTACCTTAATTCTCGAATAGATATACCACACGAAGCAGTAGGTTGCCAGGAAGCTGGCAGTACCCAACATAAGGAAGATTGCATACGCTACAATGAGGGAATATAGGAAATAGAAAGACACCTGTAATAGACCTGTCATGCTCGTTTGGAAGTAATAGTAAAAACAGTAAACATAAAAGAAGGCACTCACTGAACCCCCCGACATAAAGGATCTCCACCACCATCTATGGTCTTCGACATTCAAATGCAAATACGTAAAGAGGATCGTAACAGCAGCAGCCACTAGGAATACCAATACGCATGCTAACAGGAGTATACCATACAGTGTGTAGAGCTTAGGACCCCATACCGAGTTGAAGATGTAGTGGAGCTCAATATAGATAGCGGAGAATGGTAGGAAGCCTGCAGCTATCATCTGGCAGGTAGAACTCTGATACCAGTGGCAGGAGGGTATCTCCCTGGCGAGCTTGTTGGTCTTGCATGGGAACATATTTCCCCCCGCTTCACTCTTCCTCTTCATAGACTTATGCCTACCAACAATCCCACCAACTACAGTCAACGGGAAGGTAATACATGCCCACATAGTAATGATAAAGAGTATAGTAGCAAAAGGCCATGCTGCTGTAGAGTTGTACCTATCTAGGGAATCATCCAGGAACCTATAATGTTCCCGAGAGGGGTCCACATGGCTAGGAACACATTCTTCAATCAGTTCCTCATGTGAATTTCACCACACTAGGAACATTGCTAAAAAACCCTGAGAGATGTTACTCCTCAAAGCTAGATGGATCCTTATAATGTACTATTCCTGTCAATCTTTATACAGTAGTATAGGGATAAGACTATCCTACTACTAGTACTACTTACGCAATAGCAACAGTATTGAGGATCATCCATATACCAAAAGCTGGCCCCATGAAGGCGATAGCAGTGACGAAGATATTCCAAGCCCACTTCTCTCCACCCAGGGAGTTGTATAGCCGTGCTGATACGTATCCACCTAGAGTAATCAGATAGAAAATAAATGCGACCCTGGTCACTGACCTGAGGCCGCTGTAATAAGATAGGAGATGATCCCAGCCGTCATGACCGCACCCCTCTGATAATACAGGCCAATGCAGCCGACCAGTACCACCAGGACGGCAGCCAACAGGAGCTGGGCCTGAATAATGACCAACCATTTCAATTAAACTTCGAGTAATCCACTGAAAAAAGGTGACAAGAACATTAAAAAATGGCATTTTTTTCGTAAGAACTGGGTAGACTATCGAAAAAAATATTGGGCAAAAGCATCAAGTAGAAACGGCGTAGATCGGCCTTACACCAGCACCAACTGCCGCCGACAGGAAGAGTCTATGTACAGGTGGTCGGAATACATCAGCACAGAGCAGCTTCCATCCAGTCTCCTCTTCAACTGCAGCCAACTCCTCATCAGGTATAGCCAGATAACGTGAGAGGTCCGAACGGACCACCTGGGAAGGTAGTGAAGGATCGAAAAACAGATGGTCATTACCCTTATGATGACCAGCAGTAGCAATGACAATATTAGCATGATCAAGACGAAGGAGTTAATGATGGCTAATATTTGTATATCAATAGGCTGATCGGCACCTGACATCAAGGCCGCCTTCATTTGGGTCTCTAAGGCTTCCGATGCAGTGATTGGCGACTCAACCTGAACACTCGTTCCACATCACACATGAGGCTAACACTTACCCATTTAACTGAATAATAAAAGGGCACCTCCAGCTCGCCGGTTTTAGCATCAACTTCTGTGATCTCGAATACATGTTCCAAGTCCATGTCTGTTGTCATGTTCACCGACACCACTACGCCGTCATTATAGCCCATAGTAAACTCGAAGTAGTTCAATAGGAAATATCTATAGATAATAATCAGTGTTGGAAAATATACACATGGTCAATTACAGGTGTTGGACCAACACGTCCAAGGAATCATCCAAAAATCTTTTATGCTCCTTCGAGGAAGCTTGTTTGAATCATATAAACGACAAGGAACGAATTTTTCAGAGAATTTTTCATCCAAATCTTATATTAGGAACATTCATCAGCTCCTTGCCGATACTAGGGAACATAATTTCTCAATGCTGAATGAC
Organism: Perkinsus marinus ATCC 50983; assembly: GCF_000006405.1. Taxonomy (NCBI): domain Eukaryota; phylum Perkinsozoa; order Perkinsida; family Perkinsidae; genus Perkinsus; species Perkinsus marinus. Next base: position 52,997 of record NW_003213425.1, read on the forward strand.
AATTTTGGGAAATTATTATTGGTTTCTGTATGCTTATACCGCCCTACAGGTCGTGTTTGAATTATCACAATGCAGTATCGGAAACTCCTGAGCTGAGGAAGCCAACACTGTCCACAATGGACCATCACCAAAAGGCACCATATTCACCAACCTGCTGCTAGTCCCAACATCCTCATCCTCAACGGCTAGAGCCCCCACAGGCCTCACGATTGGCAGCCCACCGACCTAAACAAGGATATCTAAACCTTTGGAGAAAACGTGATCGTCGTCGTCGACTTACGAACATTTCAAACATGTAACTGTCCTCTATAGCGGCCTGGAAAATTTCAATCTCCCCTTCCGTGAAGGTCTTCTGACAGACTTTTGTCTTGGGCACATCCTCTCTGTAGTTAACACTGTATATCGAATTCACTAGCCTGTCCCCTTTCAGAATCTGATGATAACCATAAACCTCAGTGGAGCTCACCACTGGTGAGTCACCAGTATGGACACGGGCAGCTACGTGTCTTGGCGACAATATGAAAATCGTGAGGAAATTTAGGGAAATCTATCTTAGTTTCCCTACACATCTACCCTAATTCGTATATGAACTCCCACGAGTAGCTTTAAGAACTCCCGAGCTCAGCTGAGGAATGCGAACATATATTCCTACTCCAACACCAGTACTCACCTGGCCGAAACTCATCCACTCCGACTCGATAACTTCCGGTTTACAAAAGGGCAGATCATAATAACGATAAGTCTCCGTAGGGTTCGCGAAGGGCCATATCTTGTTCATACCTAATAACACCACTACACTCCTACTACTGCCAACAAATATGACAACTTACTTATCCTAACACTCTTCATATCAGCCTGGCTGCTTACGAGTTGACCAACAACAGTCAAGGCAAATACAACTTGCTCAATTCTAGAGGGCCTCATTATCACGTGAAATAATCTGCGGAGTACTAACGCCAGCAGTATCACAAAGCGCAATACAAATACGAATAGAAACTACATGTATGAGTATACCATCACTGTGTGTGCATAGGAATAATATGTACTTGATCGTGGGCAGGGCAGTATCCACTACATCGGTCATGTCACAGGCTGATACTTCCAACACCGACTAGTAGATCCTTCAAAAACACGTTGTCAAATTCGGGATTGTCGATCAAGGATGTTCTTTTATGTGAAATCTTACGCCTCAGACGTGTTAGAGATATCTAAGCCTCAAAGCGCAATATTTAATAATCATATGCTGTGAATCTTTAATGCTTGTTTTATGTAGTTTGTATGTATGAACTATATACTAGTTTGAGTATAGTAATTGTATTTTCAGATTAACGGATTACTCGACCAGGCCTACACAAGCAAGCATTATATCTTCGAAGGCTTACTAGTTTATAAATTCCTAATGACGATAGTACCTATTAGGAGGAATCTTCAGCAGGAATTTCCTCAACAGGTCATCGGCAGTGTTGGAATTTACATTTGCTCCCCTCAACTGAACTCGCATGTTCCCTCACTAATTATAGACCTCATAATGTGTCGTGAACAAGCAGGTAGGCTTCAGTACTGTGCAACACAACAGCACAGAACAAGTCGAAGGCCATTCTGTCCACACGTACACCGTGTGCAATAGCTATGCGAAATAGATCAACTTGGCGAACGACTACTGATGCTTTCAGTGAGAGCACTCACAACGGGAGCAGCACGAATCTACAACAAATGCTCAGAAACCAACGAAAATTTTCCAAAATTTCCTCTTAGAATTTTCACATTTTCATCGATACATGAAATTTCCCCCACACAGGTAATCCATAAAATTACATCAAGGGCTGGGTTCATCTCCTCGACCGCCCTAGCAGCTGTTATGGACGTTTGTTTACCTACATGCTGCTTCCTGAACGATAACAACAAGCAAATACCCCGTGATCACGATCAGTGGTGGAGAAATATACGTTCGCTCTCATCAGCTCAGCTCAGGAGTTCTCACTAATTATGGAAGACTGCAGAGAAAGCAACAAAAATTTCCCGCATCATTTTCATGTTATCACCAACGTATGTAGTTGACAATGTGCATCTTTCTCCTGATCCTGATTACGAGTGTTATTTAATGCTTAGAACTTTTACTCTGCTCTACTCGTGATACTCCACAATCGCCCCTCTCGTGCAATATCTTATAGCTGTACTAAGGTGTAGCCTAGCTACTATGCTAATTATACAAGTGATGATAAGACGTTTATTGTATTGTATGCGATAGTATTGTTGTCAGTCTATCAACTCTCACTCGTTTTGATATTACTAATAATTTGTCTCTCTCTTCAAGGCTTGATGTGGAGATGGACACTGGAGAGTATAGGTCTAGGAAACTCCAGATCCATCAGGGCCACATGGAGCTGCTCGGAGCGGCCGAACTTACCCAAATTGGAAACTGGTAGGATACCCACCCTGAACGGTTTAGAGGAACATTACGGGATAGTGAATAACCGTACTACTTCGATATGAAGGATAACTACGACGAAAATTCATTGACATGCTCCACTCATAAGCTTAGCCCTGAATCGACCTCGAATATTGAATGACCATTCCGAGTGAAACGGCTGGCCGAGCTACACATACAAATTGTTTGCTGCACTTGAGTAACACTACCCTCATAACAAAGTACTATTGCCATAACCCTGCCTCCTTGCCTAGACTCTAGGCCCTAGAGTATGCATGACAACCACGAGCAAACGAGGAAAGCCCAGTGACCTACTCGAACGCTGGAGACCCTATAGTCAGGTTTCCCTATTTACAACAAGCACAGCCTCGTCCCGAGGACCAGTACCCTCCCAGAATCAATCACTAAATTCTTTGAGGCTGGTCACTATTTTTGCAAGATGCACGAACAGTGCGTTTAGGATAGTGCTCGCCCTTTGTGTGCATAGCACTAGTCAAATTATCTGCGACAAACTATGAGTATTCTGCACTGAGCGTACACCTCTCCCTCCCCTCTGGGACCGACCTGACGGTTACCAACTTGTATATCCGACCAACCATCTCCTCTTCGGACCACATCACACTACCCGACCTACCACGTCAGAAGAGTCTACTTGTGGGTGATGTTAATGCTCATCACCCAGATTGGTCTGCCCTCGGAGTGGCTACGCCAACAGCGTCACCGATATAGACCCTCCGACCTATTTCGATCCTCAAGGTACTTCTTATATTGATATTAGTGCTCTGAGTAAGGGCTTACTTCCGTTTGGAACGCGGAAAGTCCTGGACAATGCAATGGCAACGTCGGATCATCTACCGGTACTGGTTCGCTTGAGTAGCGCTTCTAAGTTTGCAACCAGGGGTGGCCCAAAGCCAACCAGTAAACTTTGGAATTTTAGACGGGCTGATTGGATGAAATACCGTAGCATTCTCGACTGCCAGGTAGCAACTATCGATTGGAGTCTCCCCCATCGCGTTTACATACAGCCCTGCTGCATGCCTTCAAACATGCAGCGAATTTGAGTATCCCTCGTGGTAGTCTGCCTGCTGCTAAGTATTTCTGGAATGCCTCTCTAAACGACCTTAGGCTGAATAAAAATTGGATTCGGCGTGCAATTAGTGCCCGCCAAGCTTCGGGTCTACCCTCTGACCGTCTGCACTCCACCTTACGGCGTGTCTCGCATAAATACTCCTCTTCCATCCGTTCAGCGACATTGGAGGCATGGAAAACTTTTACCAGCAAACTGTCCACAGGTACACGACTAATCTGGAAGGTAGTAAAAAGTATGAGCGTAGGGTGCACAGTACCACAGGGAGTTGACATCGAGGGGGAAGTAGGTATTACTGCTGCCAATAAGTACGCTACTTACTTAACCGAAGACATCTACAGGAGTAGACTACCTACTGCTACCAGATCGCAGTGGCGACTACGAGCGCACCATGATGAACGGTTCACGCGTTGGTCTTCTGAGCAAGCACAAGTCCCACCGTGCACACAACTCCCGGAAGCTCAACTCCTAGACTACCACCAGTTCTCACCATTCCGGTTAGAAGAGTATAAGCGTGCTCTACATCGTCTCAAGAACACATCTGCTCCTGGTCCTGACAGTCTTCCTGCTAAATTACTACGTGAGGCTTCCGACCAAGGACATGTAGCCTGTCTCAAGCTCATCAACATCTCCTTCACTACTACTACGGTCCCACACCAATAGCGACAAGGTCGGGTGGTTCTACTACGGAAAAAATCCTTCCATCATACTTCATCATACGTGCCCAATCGTCTATACCACAGGAATTACTCCATCTCGAACACCGCCACAATGGGGAATTTTACGACGGTCGTCGGGTTGTGACTCACATCCTGTGGGATATTGATAAAGGATAACAAGGATGGGCGCGAAGGATAACATCCTTCGCGAAGGATAACTGTTATCCTAGTTCATGGTTGTCGCCTCATCCCCGACCTTCACCACAGTGAGCCATTCTCCATATCTCATCCACGTCAGCTGGGTTACCACCCTAGTGCGATATCCACTTCGCCTCATCCTCCCGATTGAGCCTATGATCCATTCACCCTGTCTGCCATCATGCTATTATCTGAGCCCTGTTGCAACCCATGGGCGTCTCACGGTGAAATTGACTGGGCTCTGAACTCGATACGATGTAGGGGGAAGTTGAAAACTTGTTTGAGCTCATTACGATCGAATGAAAACTCATTTGAGCTCATAACGATCCAACGGAAACTCATTTGAGATCATTACGATCGAATGAAAACTCATTTGAGCTCATAACGACTTAATGAAAACTCATTTGAGCTTATCGCGATTGAATCATGAGGATTCAATCGAACCGTTGAATAAGTGAAAATTAAGGAAAAAGGGATTATCTTACCAGGGTCCTATACGGAGGTGGATATTGTGGGTCTATTCCAAGCGCCACAAAGTGCGTGAAGTTGCCTTGCACGTAGGTTCCCAGACTTAACAAGCTTACAGCTCGGTTGAAAGTGTTAGGTGGAGACATAGTGAGAGCAGCAGATACAAAATCACCATCTTCTAGAGCAATCCCACACTCTTTCTGTAATTCCGCCTTGAACTCTGCGAGAAGGGGCCTGTGCGAGTCCATGATGATGTATTCATCTCCTAACGGGGTGCTTATGGGGCGTAGAAGCCAGGTGGAGTTTAAATGGTTAGACGCCACGAACTTAGTGGGCTTACCAGGCAGATCACACGATGCCCTGATAGTCGTCAGAGTTGGTATGTGAACTGATGTACGTATAGTGTAAGTGAAGCTGTGAGATTGTACTGACTGCCCCTTGGAGTCGACCGATATACGAAACGTTAATCTTCTGGCCTCGACCGTGAGCACAGCTGAGATCCAAACCAACACCGTCAGAATGACAGACATAACCGAATAAAGCCTGCACAAATGAAGTCTTCCTCTGTACGGAAGTCAATGGGTCTATAAGCCCAGCAGCTGGAACTCAAAATTTTCAAGATGGTACTCTCCAATAAGCCCTATGATGGTCCATCACTGAGGGGAAGTTCATCTCGATGTGCGATAATGTGTTTAACTTCGAGTTTAATTCACCAAGATTAAATTTAATTCCTCGACAACTTCTACTCGTCGGATATTCCGACTCAGAATCGCTCCACTGGAGCCGCTTCAAGGAGCCAGTGTCTCCACTGCCAGTCTATGCGTCACCGCGATTCTACTGGCCGAAAAGAGAACTCTCAAGATTCATTTATCGGGAACTGCCAGTGTTATCGACTCCATGCACTCCTTGACGGTAGCCGAGACGCTCGGCCGAGAGGATCCCCAAGCGCTTGCCTACTCCAGTGAATTCTGAGTGAGGGGAGGGCGACACCCACCCAGTGTAGCAACCAGACTATACGACATCGCGACGAGATGTCTATGGATCCTTTTGCTTTGTAAATGTCCCATTTTCATGCGTACCGGGTGTCTCAGTAAACTGGATGGTAATCAAGTGTATTTCGGTCGTCATCTGCAAAGCGAGCAGTATCCTGATTACCAGGATATCCTCACACAATCGCCATGCACGACTGGAGAACGAGCGGAGGAATGGAGTTCTCAGGCTGAGGAACATCATCTACCTAGCAACACCGTCATTTACGGTATGGGACGGTAGGCAATCAATTGAGCATTTACGGTCCGTAAATGCACAGTAACTGTGCATTTGCTCATGATGTTCAGAAACCAACGAGAATTTTCCAAAATTTTCTCCGAATTTTCATATTTTCAGCGATAGTGTCGCTGCGATACATGAAGTTGAGCATGTGCATATTTTCCCCCACACAGGTGATCCATAAAATTACATCAAGGGCTGGGTTCATCGCCTCGACCGCCCTAGCAGCTGTTATGGACGTTTGTTTACCTACATGCTGCTTCCTGAACGATAACAACAAGCAAATACCCCGTGATCACGATCAGTGGTGGAGAAATATACGTTCGCTCTCATCAGCTCAGCTCAGGAGTTCTCACTAATTATGGAAGAGTGCAGAGAAAGCAACAAAAATTTCCGCATCATTTTCATGTTATCACCAACGTATGTAGTTGACCATGTGCATATTTTTCCTGATCCTGATTACGAGTGTCACTCAATGCTTAGAACTTTTACTCTGCTCTACTCGTGATAGTATCACGGTGATACTCCACAATCGTCCCTCTCGTGCAATACTTATAGCTGTGCTAAGGTGTAGCCTAGCTACTATGCTAATGATACATGTAAAAATAAGACGATTATTGTCTTGTATGCGATAGTATTGTTGTCAGTCTATCAACTCTCACTCGTTTTGATATTACTAATAATTTGTCTCTCTCTTTAAGGCTTGATGTGGACATGGACACTGGAGAGTATAGGTCTAGGAAACTCCAGATCCATCAGGGCCACATGGAGCTGCTCGGAGCGGCCGAACTTACCCAAATTGGAAACTGGTAGGATATCTACACTGAACGGTTTAGAGGAACATTACGGGATAGTGAATAACCATACTACTTCGATATGAAGGATAACTACGACGAAAAATCATTGACATGCTCCACTCATAAGCTTAGCCCTGAATCGACCTCGAATATTAAATGACCATTCCGAGTGAAACGGCTGGCCGAGCTACACATACAAATTGTTTGCTGCACTTGAGTAACACTACCCTCATAACAAAGTACTATTGCCATAACCCTGCCTCCTTGCCTAGAGTATGCATGACGCCCACGAGTGTCCTTATCTATAGCAAACGAGGAAAGCCCAGTGACCTACTCGAACGCTGGAGACCCTATAGTCAGGTTTCCCTATTTACAACAAGCACAGCCTCGTCCCGAGGACCAGTACCCTCCCAGAATCAATCACTAAATTCTTTAAGGCTGGTCACTATTTTTGCAAGATGCTCGAACAGTGCGTTTAGGATAGTGCTCGCTCTTTGTGTGCATAGCACTAGTCAAATTCCAGAGTACTGTGAGTAACTCTGATCAGGTTGTGCGGGTGGGATTTATTGGGACCTTGCTCATTATTGCTGGTGTTAGTGTGTAGACAGCGAGTCGCTACCTCGCCAGTTTGCTTTAGTTGGCCATCATGATCACTATCCTTCGCCGAGAATTGCCAAGCATGTTGCTTTAGAGAGTTGGTTGTGAGTGCAACCGAGCTGGAACATGGACGGTGCCAAAGAGAGCTGCAGGTTACAAATGTCCCCCAGAATTGCCTGTAACTCCTCTTACGGAGTTTTGGCGGAGATAAGGATGAGCTACGTTTGTTGCTTGGCGTGATATCAGCAACACTGGCTCAATAGGTCCAGTTATACAAGGGGCACCATCTCTGAGGATAACTGATGGTGACCACGTGGGCAATCCCAGCAGCGATGCGACCTGAGAATCTCACGTTGAGATGTGTATGTTGGTTACGATGTTTACCCTGTCACATGCCGACTAATCATGTTTCCAACATGCCATGTTTAATTCTTTCTTATTTTGGTATTTTGATCTGACAGATCAGAATACCGGTCAAATTTTACAGTGTGAAACTGAAAGTGAACAGAGTGAAATGGAACTGATGATTCGTAAGAATTTGTAGTCCGCCACCTCTGGCGATGCGAGCGGTACCGCAACTCATGGACCCCGTCACGTTATTCATTGTTGAGCTGTATATTCCTGTTCAGGCTCTATTAGGGTACACAGAACCCGGCAACAGTCTTTGCGTCACAAAACGACGGCTCTTCCGAATCTGTTCCAAGCAGTCATCACCATAGTCGCCTCCGTAAGGAGCGGTAAAATTATTGGAGCCCAACAATCGGACCAGGAATAATTCATGGACCCTCTCATTGCTTGGATGCGTGAGCTTCACGTGTGCCACAGCCGACAGCCATGGCCCACTTATTTTGCGACGCACAGCAACGACTCGCCTACACATCTTTGACCACCCATGCACAACCTCGTGAACGTCGCACTGTTGGTCTGTCTTAACATGGCCTGGGCCGATTTCACGGTTGGGAGGTGAGTCCGTGAGGAGGGAGTATGATTTACATTGTGTGATAAAAGAACTCCTTTCAGAACCGAAGGACTTGGACCATTCCCGACACCGGATAACAATGACGATGCCAACTTAACTTCAGGTCAGTCATATGGATTCGGTCACGGCTCGAATTGTGAAATTGACCATCAATTGTTACGCCCATTCCAGAGGGTGGGGATTATGAGAGCCCGTGGGTAATGCATCATGGTTGCTGGCGTATATTGGTTGTGGATGCCACTCTTCCACCATGCTGTACGGTCATGTAACCTTGAACAACCCCTCTCACTCAGATATCCGTCGCATTTTTGTACAAACCCTCAATCTATCTTGTCTCTTTCAGAACACTACAGTGATCTTTTCAGCGGTCTGTGTTGACCGTTGTCAGGGAAACGGCGACTGTCCGAAGCCTCCTACTGGATTGGTACAATGCCTCTGAGTATGCGTTATCGTATGCAGCAATGATAAGGTAGACTTAGTTCGCTCCGATACTGTACTACAAGTGGCGTATTCTCAGGACTGTCCTGAAGGGGGGTTTGAAACCCCGGGTTTCGTCTAGGTGGCGGGGACGAGTTAGCTCGAGTTAGCAATCCCTCGGGGTATTGCTCTTTCCACAATTGATCGACACACAATCATGGATGATCACTCGTGAGCGGTATTTCTGACTCACAAAATATCAGCATACCGTGTGACTCACACGGTATGCTGATATTTTGTTGCCTGCAATCCCGGGTTTTGCAACCCCAACTTTAGGTTTCCACTTCTCCCAGGCAAGTTATTTACTCCTAGTTGATGGTCAAGATTCACATCGGAGTCATTTCCTGTGAAATTATTCAATGAAGGTCAATTTATTGGGCTAGGTCAACAAACGAGCGAATGGTTTGTGATGTGGTTGGAGGGTGTTGGATCGATTAATATCCAGTTACCATTTAGTTAATGGGGTCTTTCCTGAAACCACCCACCCGCATCCAGTTTAAGGTGGTTTGGGAGGCATGAGTAGTCAAGCGATGGTCATAAGCCAGAGGCTCTGGCCAAGAGAGCACCGAATTGACTCTCTGTGGCAGATGAGAGTATCCCATAACCTCGCTGCTACTTATGCGGAGCGGAGCATCCAGCGCTGCAAGTTTCGGAGAGTTTTTCGACAGAACTTCGAGGTTGAGACTTTAGAATCTCACAAGTTCTGTACCAACGTATCATGCTTTCGCCCCACTACCCACTCCTCCCAACTAACTGAATGAATGTATGTTGTTCGACAACAGACATTCAACAATAGTATGGTAGAGTGTTCACAGTAAACCAGGGAGCGAGTAAAGTTGAGTTTTTTGTGCAGCGCACTAGCACCCATTCTTTGGCTGCTACTCCGCGATTCTACTGAGGGCGCACTCGGTGTGTTAAGACCCTTACTTGATCCGCACGTGGAGGACGGTAACTTAGTCGATGCTTCTGAGTGTAAGTTTTACGTAGTTCACTCGCTAGTAAGTTTTTCGTCCTCAGTATTGAAGCATCCACCTCAGACCAGACCGGACCTCTTCGTTGGTGAGGCTGTGAAGAAATGGGCAATGCCGTCAAGGAACTTTGTTGTCACTGTTCAGTCGAATTTCTCAAATGTGTGAACTATTTCAAGTGGCATGGTGATAGGGGTATTAGGGTAACACCCAAACTTCGATCGCAGAATCGAGCCACAAGCACTGGCAAACTTATCTCAATTCATGTACTGTAGTCTCAATCTGAGACTCACATTAGGATCTAGATACCACGAGTAAAAATTATGAATTTTAAAGTGACCAACACACTGAGTAAAAGAAGGTTGGTGTTGACTCATCACTGTTGAGCCAGCTAGTTCCGAAATTAAGTGATTATCGACGACAGACTTTCGCGCAACCCAACACCGCTACGTTCGCTATGATAAGCATTCGTATCGGATAGTGATAAAATACTATTTTGAAAATAGACCAATGACCAAGCCTCAAGTCCGTTAGACACTTGAAAGTTCTGGCAGGAACAACCAAATACACGAACTTCTCCCGAAGAATGATCCCAATAGCTCTGAAATGTGGATCTCGCACTAAGGAATATTGAAATGAAAACCTCGAGTCGGGGACCGCGACACATCACAGACATAATCTCGTGAGCCCCAGCTATTTTTCAATAAGTCTGATGGTGAAGACACGAGAGACAAGAGCGACTGAAATAATGACGGACCCTTAGTTGATCAACTTCGTATGCCGATCAGAACGACACATCGTTCGACA
>NW_003213425.1:63830-71754 GCF_000006405.1 Perkinsus marinus ATCC 50983
GTAAAGGTCACAGACTTAGGCTGATGACTCCGATCTCCAATACTCCATAACTCGTGGTTATAATGCGGATCAATTTTGCATCTTGTCATGTGCAACCTTGGATGATCCTTATATTTGGGATATACTATATCGAGAGAACTTCTTCTGGATTCAAGATGTCAAAGATTAACGAAAAAAGGCGAAAATGATGATGATGAAAATGAGGAAAGAAAAAGAAGATATTCTGATGAAGGACTTCAGGCGACTGGAGAGGCTCTGGCCCGAGCCAATACGTGAGAACTGGTTTGGGGAAAATATACGACTTGGTACTTCTAAATATAGAAGCTTTATAGTTAAATAGGATTATAGATAATCATTAGAGTTTCACCGGTTTTATGTGAAGTGGCGTAAAACCCCATGTGAAAAATGCGATACGTAAAACAGGTGAAACTCCATTACATAGCTGTTCAGATATGTATCCCCTATACCGCTATCACCATGCGGGGAAAGAATAGTCGCGGTTCTCTCGAATGACAGATTTACTCGGGTCCACTCATTCATGATGGACTCCATCATCAGATGGAGGAATCGAAAACGGAGAAGGTGAGATTGTGGCGCGAAAGAAAATTTTGTGTGTGAGAAAAACTGAGAGAAAGCGAGTGGTTAGGAGAGCTCGAAGTACAGAGCATACAGAGTGATCAGAAAGCTTTATAAATTACTTAGACTCAAAGGTTGTAACAATTCCATAGATTCGTTTAGATCACTAGTTTAGTTTGATCAGGAACATAATTATCTACTCGCGATCGCCCGATGATATCCCATGATTGCATAGCTTTAACCCTTCCTTCACCACCGTCTAACGACGCAACTGCAACACTTGGAATCACATTCACTTCGAGAGGTTGATTTTTTCTCGTCCCGAAAAGTATTTTCTCCGTGTAATTTCTTGGATCATTGAAATGTGCGCTGGACCTATTTCGTATCTTACCATAGACAACCTAAGGTACTTAAAAATGTCACTATTTTTTCAGTCGCTATGATTTTGTTTATTCTTCTCAGAAGGATTGGACGAGCCAGTCTACGCGGATCTGCAAGGGAGAAATGAATTTAATTTTTTAGCGACTCCATTTCACACAGCGCCAAAAACAGCGATCAGTATTTGCGTGAGAAGACCACTGGTGATTAGTGGTGGTTGAGCCAGCTAGTTCCGAAATTAAATGATTATCGACGACAGACTATCGCGCAACCCAACATCGCTACGTTCGCTATGATAAGCATTCGTATCGGATAGTGATAAAATACTATTTTGAAAATAGACCAATGACCAAGGCTCGAGTCCGTTAGACACTTGAAAGTTCTGGCAGGAACAACCAAATACACGAACTTTTCCCGAAAAATGATCCCAATAGCTCTGAAATGTGGATCTCGCACTAAGGAATATTGAAATGAAAACCTCGAGTCGGGGACCGCGACACATCACAGACATAATCTCGTGAGCCCCAGCTATTTTTCAATAAGTCTGATGGTGAACACACGAGAGACGAGAGTGACTGAAATGATGACGGACCCTTAGTTGATCAACTTCGTATGCCGATCAGAACGACACATCGTTCGACACATAAGTATGAAATATGACTGGATCAGAACTGATGCTACTGAGCTACAGCCAAGGGTATGGAAGGGGACTGGCTGAGGAAAAGTCCGGCAATGCCACCCATCATCAGCATCGCAGTCTCATTCGGTCGTTCCCGAACCAACTCACAAGGATAAAAATTAGGTTAAACGGGTTTTTGGGCATTTCCAAGTATCTTTATCCTTGTACAGGGCCGTACGCGCGAATTTTGAAGGTAGAGGCATCAACAAGTACTGGAGTTTGGGGAGCTCGAGGGAGGGAGATAGGGAGTGCGAGTAGAGATAGCCCTTGGAGTCTTCCAGAAGCTGGACACATTCAGAGCCAGAGAAAAAGGCTCGAACATATGAGGCGTCCTCCTGCCGAAAGTAATACTGACATGTGTAGATTTTCTTAGGCCCCATTCGTTTTTTCTGATGGGTGAGGATAACAGTGCCATCAAACATGAACTCTATTCTGGTGACATACTCTCCATAGTCTCCGTACTCGTTGAGGCACGGCGTGTAAACACCTACATGACCACGAGCGCCCATACCGTAGATGATAAGACTGGTGATGAGATGCAGAACTTTCATGTTACGGGTAGTTAACTGAGTGCCAGATTGCGTCCAAGACAACTCCATCTACCCTCCAAAGAGGCTGAATTCGATGCCACCTAGATTCGCGAGTTGTTGTTGCCCATGTGATCGGGAGAACGAGTTATTCACCCCATTGGAGTTCCGTTGAGGAAATTACTAGAACAGTTTCACGCATGCTGTTTCACGAAAGCCGTTCCACGTTCAGTTTTTCACAGGAGTTTCGCTTGGCTGTTTGCTGTGACTACCGAAGTCTATGAGATTAAGGAGCAACAGAACACAGCTTTCAGCTATAACAACATGTTTTTGAACTACATGTTGAAATTCAACAGTTGAATCGAAGCTATGGGCCCTTCAAATCATCTCAACCTATGAGGTCAGTTGGTACTACCAACGCACAGTATTGTGCTGACCCTACCAACTTGGTAGGGTCAGCACAGTACTGTGCGACGCTGCCAATCAGCCGAACTCTGATACAATTGATTGGAATCCGTATCCCAGGGATACTATCCCTCCTGTCACAAGAGTCCTGTGACTGATGACTCGACTCGTGTGCAGACATCAAGTAGGGCGAGACGATGTAGCCAACTCAATGAATGGATTGTAAGCAGCGCAACTGTCCCCACATACACGTAGTAGCGTGCGATGCGCGCACAACAGAGTTATCGGACGAATGACATGAAATAGGGAAACATCACAGCAGCAATGAAGCTCTGTCTAATCATTCCACCCCCTGCTCAAGGACTACAAGATAAACTTGAGCACGAAACTAACCATAAAAAGGACGCACATTGCGCGAGCTTTCCCAAGAGGTTCTATCAGCAGTATCCTTTCTACGCACCTGTTACTGCTTCTGCCCAGTGTGAACGATTGCACGTGTGTGCATAGATAATCAAGCATCCCCCCGAATAGATCAAAGGTCTTTCCAACTCCTTCCGACTCGTGTTATCTGAAATTTTGAATGAGAATGCCTTAGTGGTACGGCAGTGTTACCGTAAAGTGTAATAACTGGACTAATACATGGTGATTAGTACCAGTGGCACTGTACTACCGAGGAACTATAGTAGCACGAGTCCCGACGGCGAACCTTCGTCAAAACTCTTCTCAAAAGTATTCCTGAATAAAGTGACTCAACGAGACTAGCACCTACTGATCAGCCCCACCGTAGTAGTATAATGAATTAACTGGGCTAGTCTGATTAGAACATGATCACGACGATAAGAAACTGGAGTTGATTCATCAACACATGTAGTAAAATGCGTCCCAGTGGAGCTTCACAAAAGGAGACAGGACAGTCGAGGCTATGAAGGGGAGTAAGTAGCTCATGTTCGAGTACATGGAGCTAGAGTCTGAAGATCTGAACAATTTTTGTCTATTATGCTTTATTGATGTATTGTCTGAAGGGTTGGCTTCAGTTTCAGTGCAAGCCTGTTATTTCTGCTAGATTTGGTTTTGCTACTTCTACACCTTTTCCCGTGTAAGTTTGGCAAGTGAGCAGACAAAAATGACAATATTATAAGGAATTTGACCTTAAGAGTTCAAGTATGTCACAATTCAATTCTGTTACAATCAAGTTTGACTTTGAGAATTCAAGTATGTCACAATCGAGATATGTTACGATCAAGATTGACAATAAAATCCCACAAATACGGGTATGCGGGAGGAAAACCTAAACATGAAACCCGAACACGAGCCTTGTGACTCTGTGGCGAGTTAGTTTCGGTTTTCCATGTCATCGCGCCAGTGAGTTTTAGGCCGCTGTAGGTCTTGGATGGTCAAACTAGCAGACAATACTCACTTGTGTGACCATAGATTGTGAATGGCCCTTCGCCGCCTAATCGTCGGCGACATATAATGTCAAATAAAATGGGTTAAAATGATCGACATCATGTTGGATAGTCTATCTAACCGTCCATTCGGGCCATCCATGGTCATCAAGTGAGGAGCCTGTACTAGTAGTACAGTACTACAGGTGTTCTGGTAGTATACCATCCATACGTCACTGGCGATTGACATCGCCGTATTCAGGGTTGGTAGTGGGTGGGTTAAAATTTCAGAATTCCCTTGTAGACCGATACCCACGGTCGGGTTCGCGAGTAGCCCAGCTCTCATTAAGAGCCGTACTACTATTGCGAACTACAATTCTATAATAGAACTTCTATTATAGTGATCGATTTCTCATTCATGATTCGCTAAGGTGCTTCAGCGTTACACAATTGTATCCCAATCTTTAGAGTGCGTTGTGTTGGTATGGGCGTGCGCGTGGTGATACCTCCTTCCTGGGATTTCACAGACACTACATTCGTTAACTCATTCCGTTAATCATGAAAATCCAAGTTGCCAAAGTTCAATTATGTTACAATCAAGATTGACAGTGAGAATTCATGTTTGACACCGGCAGAATATATCACAATCAAGAATGACAATACACCATACAAGTTTGACAATACGCATTCAAGTTTGACGTTGAAGAAAGGGCTTCAATGTTAGTATTTCCGTATTTTTTTGAAGTATTTCCCTGAAGAGACTACCATCGAGACAGTGCCGCACGGGCTGTCCATCACCTGTTCTACTGAGGCTGCTATGAAGTGAGACGCATCATTCGTAGAGCATAATGATCCTAGCGGCGGGCTGTGGTCAGTGTACGTGTTGATGCTTATGATAAGTAATTACGCTGAACTACTACTACAGTTTATAAGAAGAATGTATGACGATATCATCATCATTTCTCGTCTACCTATTCCTTCGTTTTTCACTAGATCCTGGTTTACTGCTATCACGTATTTGTGTGTCTGAACTGTTTACTTTATCGTTTGTGTTGATAACTCTATGAATGCGCAATCCACAATGATGACAACAACTAATATAATGAACATACTATGGCACGGTTTAAACTTAGTGGAATAAACAAGCCTCGGGGTTCACCTCAGGTGTGCTGATGTAGTCATAAAAGAGATCAGATATTCCTAAATAAGAGATATGCCACGCCTACTGATGGGAATGTTACTCTGCCGCAAGCCCTTCAAGCTTCTACTGCCTCTACCACGATTCAATAGATCCGCTTCACGGTCGAGGAGCTCAGCCAGTTCACCAGTCATCTTTCCACGGTACATCTTTATAACCCTGAAGCTAGATAATATTCTAACTCTACTTACCCTAGTAACACTACCATTTAATGTGCAATAGTAGATCCAATCTCTCATTCGAGGTAAGTGTAGTAAGCCGTAAAGCTTCATACCTACCCCTCAACTGTGGCATTTACAGCAAAGGTGACTTACAGTCCCATATATTCCTCAGCTCGGGTGGTAGATGGTGTATACACGAGTGTGCTATCACCATCACCCTGAGTCCATACCTTGGGTCTGGCCATTGCCTCAAGCTTCCCTATAAATAACAATGGCCTGCCAACTTTACCACTACAGTTGCTTACTGGTAGCCTTAACACTCCTATTATGTTTACGGGCATTCAGCTTCAATCGGTCAACAGTTTGGAGTAATTTAACCTCCTTATTCAATAACTGATACCATCCTTTCTACAGTCCAATCTTAGAGTACCACTACCTCCTTCAAGGCCACACGTTGGTCCTCCTCTACTGCAATGCACTCCTTAATACGTCTTGTCTCATTCAAACGCCATGCTTGTATCTCACTATACAATGTGATGAAGTCATCATATGTCCTGTAACAGATACAGCATCACTAACGTGTGGCCGGGTATAAAATGTAAAACCTGATTCTCTTCAAGGGAGGGTTCCACAAAAGTCACAGCTTTTGAAATGTCTACAACTTTAAAGATTCTCTTTATTTTGAAACTAATCTACTGTTTTCATCCTGATCTGAGAACCTATGTCCATACTTGAAATAGGTTCAGCTCAGCTATGGACAATTTTTCGGTGGGATGGTATGATAATAACAGATCCCCAATGACCTAGGCTGGAGTCTTCGTTGAACTTCTCGTCGCCTTATGAGTTCATCCTCTATTACGGCTTGGTCCTCCTCACGCTGTTGTTGCCTTTGTAGTGTCTCCCTCTCAGCTTGAAGATGCCGACAACGTACCTGATACCACACCTCGCCGACATCATGACAGGTTGACCTTACTCTAGCCATCATACCACGGGCATGGGACTGTATGATAGTGACCTTATCTACTAGTAGAGCCTCCCTGTCAGCGCTGGTGAAATATGGCGACCGAGGGGTCATCTCTCTATCTCCTTCTTTGGTCACGGCCGACAAGTCCCCCCGAGGCTGAATGCATATAATCAACTGTTGCATCGTCCTACTACTACTACTACTACTACTACTACTACTAGTACTACTACTACTACTACTACTACTACTAGTACTACTACTACTACTACTACTACTACTACTACTATTACTACTACTACTACTACTACTACTACTACTACTACTACTACTACTACTACTACTACTACTACTACTACTACTACTACTACCATGCTAGTGCCTTGTTCCCGCCTTGTCTGTGTACGTCGTGTTTTCGTGATGCACGTCTGGGCATCACGATGGTATCTGCTGTGATCATAGTAGGTTGTCCTACTACCCCTAGTCCTACTTAGTCGTGGGTTTCGGCGATTTGTGTATTATAGCATCAGTCTGTACCATAGCATGATGAGGATGCTCTTCTTCATCATCTGACAGTGAGCATCCCATCATAGTAGTAGTACCACCGAGAAAGGGTGCCCTACATTCCTCCATAGCATGCTCTACTGTGACCTCCGTATGAAGTGTGTCTATGGGAGGCCCATCTCGTGTTGCAGCAGGTTCCAATGACATGATGTTCGAAATTACTCCAAAGTCTTCTGTGGGCTACCTCTCATTCATCCTGCGCTGATGATTAAGCGCGCGCCGCAGTAATCGATATTAGTAGATTCAAGATGTGTACGTGAATTGTTGTGAATGTATAGTTAACTCTTTACATTGTAGAGAAGACGTGATACTCGGGGGTGTTCGCTTACTTTAACACACATCTCTGCATCCAAGCTTAAAGCTCCTAGGTGGAACCATCACACGCTTGCTGTAGAGCATTATTATACTATTATATCAGTTCAACGAGCGTGCATTATCGCCTTTAGCAACTGTCTAGAGAATTGGTTATTGTGGATGGTGTGGTAAGAATGTCGGAGCATACTCTACAGACGGTAAAGATGAACTCCAAGACAACTATGTCTGTTCTGGGGCTAACCTCAAAACTAAGTCGATATGTTTTTAAGAAGACCAGCTATTTTGGGGGATAAGTCGAAATCAGTCGGTGAAAAATTTTAATAAAAAACATTTTTTTCCAAAAAAGTAAGTAAATTATTGAAAAATTGGGGTAAAATATCAAATTGTCCAGGAAATGGTGTAGAGGTAAACACATCCTATTGTGATACCTCCCTCGACGGCACTTCTCACAAAGGCTTCAGTATTGGCATCAGTGGGTGGTGGGTCAGACACAGATCGGATGCATTTGGATCTAGCTACCTTGATATGTGTAGAGAAGGACGTAGTAGTGGTGGAGGGGTGATGTTATTGTCATACGTGAATGCTGAGTAGTAGTAATTACTTCGTGGGTATGCACCTAGTCTTATCTCTATCGCTCGGAAGTAGTAGTAGGTTGGGGCTCCTCCTCGGTCCGGCCAACAGGGAGGCAGCACGACTTGAAACATCTCAGGCGATTCAGCATCGTTATGTTACTACTACTGCTGACCATGCTCTGTAGTAGTAGTATGATGGCTGG
>NW_003213425.1:71854-90756 GCF_000006405.1 Perkinsus marinus ATCC 50983
AGGCAGGGCTGATGATGATGATGGTGTTAGTGCGAAGGGGCCTAAGATAGAGGTACATGGACTAAGAGGTTCATCGTAGTATTCATGGCAGGGCACGTCCCCACCGCCTCCTCCTCCTGCCCCAGTGCCAGCAGCAGCAGCAAGCAAGACTGTGAACCCACTGATGCTACCACCGCATGAGATAGACTTAGTGAGAGGGCAACATGTAGTGTTGCAGAGTATACCCTATTTGCCGGCTAATCAGAGGGCGATCATTGAAGGGTAGTCATAGTCCTGCTGCTGGCATTGGTGTATATAGGCAAACTCAGATACGATCAGAAGACCTGTAAGTACAGGGTTACGTTGGTGAAGCAGCAGTCTACTACTTCACAGTCATCACCATCGGTTAATGACACCACGAGGCAGGGGTCGTCGTCGTGTATACCATCTAATGGGAATACCAGCCAATGGGCCGTATTCAGGGAGAACATAAGGATAGTCCCACCTTATGTGAGTGGAGCTACCACCAATATAGACATCGATATCGACGTTTATATTACTCAGCATATGCCCTCTCGTCACCCTTTCCCCTCCCGGCACTGTCTTCAACTGCAATTCTCTGGAACTGCACTTGACTACGCTAAGCATGATGGTGAAGGAGGAGGGTCGATCGGCATTGGAGATTCTGTAAGTGGCATATGCTGAAGAGTTGCTCTAGGGTGGATTAGATACTTGCTAGCATCAACGGTGGACGATTATACACCTTGGTGAATGTGGAGGAGTGTCAGAGGTTGGATGTTGGAGGGGAAGTGAAGAAGGCTATGAACGACGCGGCAGCAGCAGCATCATCTACCTATGCTTTGGTACTGTCCTACCCACCCGACAGTGAGGCTAAGCACCTGCAAAAAGAGTGTGATATAACATCAGTACTCTCACCAGGGGAGGCTCATATCAATGGGGACTGGATGCTCTTTAGGTGGGCTCCCTCCACACTATCAAGGATAGTGGTATTCCTCCTATCTCAGGCCCGGTGATAAGGTCTATGCGCCTTCATCTATCGATAATGGCCGTTTTCTACCTGCTGTTATTGCTGAAGACCACCGAACAGGAGAGCCGACGGAGGCGCACGAGACTCTGCCAGTTGCATTCACTCGTGGAGGAGGAGGCAAGAAAATCGAGAGGTGATCCTTACTCTATTGCTGGACGATTTTACAGTGTTCATTCCCAGGGTTCCACGGTCATTTATTTTCCGCCGCTCTTCGATGCAAGATGAGGGAGACCAGTCATCTGTCTCGCCGGGTGCCGAGAAGAAGAGAGGGACAAAGCGCGGTGTAGTGAGTGGTGTGGTATGGTCCTGTGATGGTGTCTTTAGGGTGGGGAAAAGGGAGAGGGTCAAGGGGTCGCATGCCGTAAACATCGCAAAGTGGCTACTTCCACATCTGACCAGGTGAATGAGGATCACTCCTCATTGTAAACGGTTAATCTTTCTCAGCTGGAGGCCAGCGACTCTCCGGGTCATAAAAAAGTGCCACTACTGGAGGAACTTGGCCTCTATGATGATGACGAGGAGAAGGGGGAAGGGAGTTCGACACGGATGACCGATGAGGAATGGAAGGTGAGCAGCGCTACGACGACCGATGTGGGGTTGTTCACCTTTATATCACTCATACAGGTGGTTGAGAAGAGTCTACATATTCTCAGGAGGTTCGGAATAGACGCTTTAGTTAACTCAGAAAAACGGGAGGTTTTCCCTGTCCCCAGCACTCAGAAAGTGGGGTATGGCCATGTGAAGCGGAGTTGATATTTGACGTTCAGGTCGACAGTGAAGAGTGGAATTCGCCATCAGATCTTCGTAGATGGGTCGAACAGGTAGTAGGTCTGCTATCTCAGGGTGTGGATATTCATGCTAGTACACTCAGAGATCACCGTGGCCTCGGAAGAAGGAGATGTCTGATACCGATATTCTCCGGAAACTGACGGGGATTGAGGCACACGAGTGCAGTTCTTTTTGGATGGTTGATCAGGAGAAGTGTGTAAAGGAAGAACAATGATGACGATACAACTTCGCGATTACTTTCTGCTATTATTATTCTCCACACTTGAACGTATACTAACTTTTAGCAAGCTTTAGCTGCCTGAGAACCCCTGTTGGGTTTCAAGAGTAACAGCGTTATCATTACACACACAACCTGACCTCAAGGGTACAGAACAACTACCACCAATGTATGGAACAAGATTCTCCGCCGTCCTGGTCGATATTGCGGAGCGAGCGGAGCATATACTGCAACAACAGGCACTTTCGCGTTGTGAGTGCGTGCGTGCAGAATTATTCTGGCTTAACTGCGAAGCGTGGGAGGCTATCATATAGGTCAAACGACTCCTCTGTATGAGGAGGTATTGGGAAAAATTGGTTAACTCGATTATGCGAACAGCTCGAAGAGATATGCACGTAACACTTTAATGATGGAGAAATGTCCTACCCGGAGATCGAACCGGGGACCTATGTAAAATTCATTGATTGAGTCCATGGACGTGGATTCAGTGAGCCCCGCCACTTCATCACTAAGGCCTAGTTGAATAAATGTAGAGTGTTGCTGTGATGCGGTACTGAAGACATGGTCGTAAACAGCGAGTCAATTGGGGTCCAAAATATCAGGCGTATGAGAGAAATTCACCGATCTCGAATTACTGTAACTAAACACGCTGCTAGCCCTTCCAAATGAAGCATTCTACGGTCAACATATCCGCATAAACTCTGTTGCTATTTAGACGCGTGTACCATCTTTAAAATGCTGTTTCTAGGGCGTGGCAAGGTCCAGTCGAAACTCGTCTTGTGGGATCTGGGAGTTCCACCACTCAAAACTATCCAACTCAAAATTACACATATCGGAAAATACTCGATCATAATAATAGTGTAGTTTAACCGATTTCGATACCGGCGAGGGCCAGATCCCGATCCTTCATATTCTCGTCGCCACCTGTAAACATATTACAAAGAACACAGCATCCAGAGAGTCCCTCACCGCCGAAGATATCCTCCTCTTCTTCACCTGGTTTGGCCACCACAACATTGTCCGTAAATGTACCATCTGACTGTACATCCTCTCGCTGATACACCTACACGCAGAAATAATCGTCGAATAGTGACACGCATGAACCTGCCTGTATGTAGGTTTCCATAAGGGCAACACTCTGCGGCAGAATAGGAGCCACATTCAAATCATGAGTTTCTTGCCATTGGTTTGTTCCTGATGGCAATCCCGTCTGCTGTTTTCATTCTATTCACATCTCACTTGAATGTAACACATATGCTTTGTAGACTCCCATGCCCGCCTCCGGCTGGCCGGAATGCGACACCAGCCCGACGAGGTCGTATCTAGGAGATATCCTACTCTACTGCGAAGCTAAGAGCTTTACTTGGTGTGTTCGTTTATGTTGTGCCAAGATGGATGAACCCAATCCTTCATGTCCAACCCCTTCAATGGGAAACGAACGAGAGTAGGATTCTTCTCAACTGTGAAGTTATTCTTCTTAAACCTGAACTCACATAAAGTGAAAACACCGTCACTAGTACTACTACCTCTTAGTAACGAATATAAGGTAAGGAGGCAACCGCTTGAGCGTATACTTCCGCAACTACAGTGGAAAACAACACACTTCAATGCATACCTCTGAATGACCTAACCTGCCGATGGACCAAATCCTCGACTATAGTCTCTCCGTTGAACTTATCGAGTAGCGAAATCATTGGCACCTGATACGGTGTATGGTGATGATGGCCGACCTACTCAGTAGGGCATCATCATCACCTGTGGGATGAACTCCTGTGTGTCCTTGAACAGTGGGGCATCCGGTAGATCCAACGTGAGGGTGAGGAACTCCTAAAGGGTGTAGAATAGACTCGATAGTAGCTGTGCGGCGTACAGAGGTAGTCTCTTCCCAAACATCCCCAGCGGTTTGACTATCGAGGTTACGACAGGTCTTCACCAAGATCTCACCTGAGCAGTATGTAGCCTAATACCAGACACTACTTTAGTTAACTACCTTTGAATATTTTGTTGATAGTTTTGTGAGGTCTGAGATGATTCAACAGCCACGTGAGGAACTCCGCGGGGTCCCTCTGAAAAGGGTAGATCAATAATCAATATTTCCACCATTATACCACTACTACCTGTGATGTGAAGAAATGCTTTTTACTTTTGATACTAACAACTTGGAGGAACTCATGAGGCGATACCACACCCTGAACACTTCCATACTGATATCCCATCCCTCCCTCCTCAGACGCCCTCCATCACCTTGAAGTTCTTAGCATTGTACGTCTTCCTAAACAGCTCAGCAAGAGCCTCCGTAATATCCGTCCGACTCGCGTCAAGATCTTGTTTCTTCGTCAGTAGGGAATTCCTCAGTGGTACAACCTGTTACACAAACATAGTACAGACCATGCAGTAAAACATATACATAGTCAACCACATGTGTTGGTAACAATACCAAAAATCTGAGAAAATTTTGTTAGTTTCTGTACCCTCCCAATTCTCATACACACTCAGCTGAGGAAAGTGAACATATTTTACGTGTTGGTCACAACATGAAAACTTGGAGGAAACTGCAGGAAATTCTTTGTGTGTCTCGAACACTACTACTCTAATTCTTGTAATGAGCAGTAGCAAGAGTAAACCGCTGAACTCAAACATATATTCCTCCCATCAAACTGACCTGTTGTAGTATCTGAACGATCACATTGAGGTAGTCAGTGCCACCACTTATCGTATTCAACCCGACACAGCCCGGCAGGAAGGGCCGGCCGTCCAGTGTGAAGCCGATAGCCGTAGCTGATGATACGACACACACATACCCCCATACACAGTTAAAATTAGCATTACATTTATCAATAGTGCTATTTAGCATATCTCTGGTAAATGTAGGATTGAGGTTATACCGTATATCGTCCAAAGAGGCATCAATAACCTCATACCCATCCGGTATACAATACCTACCCCGAAGAGCCTGTGCATCCAGTCTGCGGAGGAGAACAGCCTTACACTCTAGTATTCTTGAGGTTAATGAAGACGTAATGATCCTTCTCCAGAGCATGCGTATAGGCACACGTCCCTTGACCTCTACCAGTGTAATACTTACCGCATACCAAACACGCGTAGACATTCTCATTCGAAAGGGTTACACTACAGACCTTTTCGAAATCGAAGTCTAGCATATTCCTGTTTACAGTACCTGACAATTCGGCTACACCCTATACCACCCAACTCTGTGAAATAACGCCCCCCCAGGGTTTCATAGCAATGTTTCGACATTCACATGGGAAACTGATGGGAGTTCCTAGCCATACGTGGACCCCCCCGGGAACATTATAGTTTTGTGGATGATTCCCTCCTTACTACCCAGATAGGGACACTTTTTCTCCATAGTTTTATTAACCTTATCCAATGCCTTGGAGATCCTCGGCCGCTTTGCAGGAGCTACATCCATCTCACCAGGAGGAGGAGGAGGAGGAGGAGACATTCACTACTGATATGATCAACAACAAACTTCCTTTTATTCACTAACGAGCTATACTCGATCGGGCCTAAGACTGACAATAACGAAAACAGTACTTCCCCGTACTAGTACTCAACATTATAGAGTGATAAAATATTGAAAAGTATCATCAACTTTGAAGTCAGTGCCCCCATCGATGTCCTGCCGTATTAGCTCCAACCCTTTGAGCAATGTACGTGTTGATCTGCTCGAAATTGCGATTCAGGGTCGCCGGATCGGACACTGTGTCCGTGTAAAACCCCGCCCATAGTGATGCCACTCGGTCATCCCCCGCCTCCATTCTCTCCTTTATAAAGGGAGAGTACAGCTCCATGATCCACGTCTTATACACCTCCGACTGGCGTACCGCCAATGGGAAGTGCCGCATCGGACAGCTGCTCTGCGGAGGGCCGCTCTGCCCACAACGGCCACTGATAGACTCTCGTACGCCTGAAGACGATACATGATCACCAAGTTAGATGAGAAATGTCCCTACATGGGAAGCTGGCCACCTCATGAGAGTACCGACAGGCATCTCCCTCCCTACACCCTCGTCCCAATACTATGTAGAATTTACACGGCACACTGGCCATAGCATCACGATGAGCCTTCCTGAGCTTGCCAGCAGCCACCTCGTCGTGGCTGTATGAACAGGCGTCGCCCTTGGCACACCTCCCTTGAGCATAGTACCGACAAGGGGTTGCTTTAACACCTATACAAGAGATTACCATAAACCCTCCACTACTAAGTATTACCATCACTACTGCTATACAGAGATTGAAACCACTCCTTCTTCCTCTCCCTAGCATTCATAGGAGGCCGAGCGGCAGGACTAGGTGAGGCGACCACCCTGGGAGTATTATCATCATCAGGGAATAAGTTGCCTCCTATATTTTCATCAGTCTCCTCTGCTGTTGTCGGGGGCGTATCAAGCATAGTGGCAGTACTGGCTGTTCTTCTTCTTCCTCTTCCTTAGTGTGAAGTCCAATAACCTCATCCCAAGTGAGCCAATGGGACGCTAATGCAGTTACCACGTCAACTCCTCCTTCCTCCTTGACGTCCGACAGCTTCGTCGTACATGCCTCCACGCTGCCGCAGCACTTTCAAGGGAGTCCGGCCAGGCACATGCTCCTCTACACAGTGTTGAGCGGAGATCACCGGTGTCGAGACCTCCGTGGGCAGTCCCTGAACAAAAATATTCTTAGAAGTAGTAGTGAACTGAAACAGACCTCATCTAAGGGGTGTTGCACTGCAGCGGCATCATCATCACAATACTCAGCTGAATGTAATAACGATGAACCGGACTGATATTCTCTCGTATAACCTCTAGTTGCATCCACTTCCTTTTCTGATCGCTTCCGTTTAGCCCTAGGTTGCCGACCCCCTTCCTCCTCCTCCTCTGCATCACCAGCTACCCTCCTCTTCGTAGGAGACGGACTACCAGTCGGTGGGGCAACACCAATGACGGGTGCTTCTGACGACGTATCAAGCTGTGCCTCTGAGGCTACCTATAGGAGGAGGAGGACTGGTTCAGAATACTGGAATATATTCACCTAGCATCAAATTCGTTCTATGTTACTACCTTGGCTATCTTCTGGGTATTCCCAGAAGGGTTTATCTGCTCCTTAGCATCATCATGATCCTCCACAATAGATGAAGACGCCGGGCCTAACCCCCCTTGCCCTGTCGTCGTTGTCTGTATGCTGCCCTGTATGAACATAGAGAGCATACCCTCCAGTCGGCTCATCGTGGACTCTAGACGGTCTATCCTGTTGGTCACATCTGGAGTAGCAGTAGAGGAGGGAGACATGGTCATTATACGGTACTACTGATAGGAAGGTATGATGAAAGACACATGATATTAAAAAAACCCAACCTTCTGGAACTGACCTTACAACTAGAAATAATTTCATGGCGCAGTGAAAAAAATCTTCAACGTTTTTTTGTTGCCACCACAGTTTCGACATGGATTCGAACCTGTCACTGGGCATGTTTCACAAGGATACTTAATTTAAGGCGCCTTAAATATAGGAGCAACTTAAGGACTTACTTAAGGTATACTTAAGGAGTTACTTAAGTTTAAGGCGCAATTTGCTCCTATGAAACAGGCCCACTATTCCTTTCGAGGCCACTATCCCCGACTCGGGGGCATCGAGCATACCACCAACTAGAATGCTCGTCTAACGCTAGGAGAACCGAGTCATCCTTATGCTCTTTACTGTATCCCCTTTACACGACAGCTTCTCTTCAGAGCGGATCGATAACCCGATCGACTCATCATTGTGTATGTGTGTTGTATATGGATGCAATGCTAGGTGCTATTTACATCTTATCAACCTCTTTCCAACATAAAAACTTCATTTCACCAGGCGAGCGAAGATATCCCAATCGAAACTTCAATTCGACGGTGCGCGGTTTAGGAACTTCAATTTCGAAGTGATAGTAACTTCTTTTTCGCACATAGGAACATCAATTTCGGTACAACTTCAACCGTAACTTCTACCCTCAAGCGGTCAATCATGATCGATTCTCGACCGAAGGAGATCCTTCATTTTCCGATAAAGAGCAGTCGATGAGAAATTGATTCCTTTGCTATCTCATTGAATCTCCACAAGCACCTTCAACACAGTACGGTTTTGACTTAGAAATTCCACCGAGCGCCGTAATGCCAGTCACTCTTCCAAACGCTGGATTTCTACAACACTGTCACTAACGGCATCGGCAACGAATAGTCTCCCATTTCTCTTATCAATAGCGATATCCAATGGAAAGACGTTAGTTACGACTTCAACAGAAGGCTCAACCGTATCTAGGGTGATCTGCCAGACGGACATGTTTCCATACATACCGAAGTAAGCCCGAGGTCGTCCATCAGCATCGAAACGTCTGCGGTCGTCCACTGTGACTGCGCAAGGTGCCGTCTGCATAGGACCAGTCAGGTCATGGCCAATAGGATCGTCACCCCGCCACAATATCAATCGCTCGTTCTGAGTATCGGCCACAATTAGGCAGTCTCGTCCTTGTTGATCGATGAAAACGTCGAAGTCCACAGACCAGCCCAACTTCTCTAATGATCCTCCCATGCTGGACCGATACGTCGACAGTACCGAAATGATTTCAGTTTTCCTGCCCATCGGACGGATGCGAACAACACGTGAGTTGTCATAGTCCAATAAGTAAATCAAGCCCGTCTTAGAAGAGTGCTTGATCCCGATGACAGAGCCGAGGTTCAGGTCCGGGATATCCAGGGAACGGACAACGCTAGGGTCGATCAAGGATACGGCGATGACCCTGCCATTCCCCTGCGGACCTTCCGAACTTGGACAGGCTATTAGCACTTCATTGCGCGATCGATCTATGCAGATGCGGTGACCCAAGGTTGGCAACTTCCTGATGAGCCGAGGTTCGCGACAGCCTTCTACAGTAGTCGACTGGGACTCCTCTTCCCCAACGCTAGATCTTCGGATAGGTCTCGCATGAGCCTCCACGCCTCTCATGGCACTTCTCGGACCTCCTTACTAACCCGATCTATCACAATGAGATGCTCAGAATCATTGGTGACGCACACGGAACCTTCACCGTCACACCCTTTCACCAAACTCCGAATGACCCTGAATGGACCGATCCGTACCCGACAGTAATCCCATATCGAGGAAACATAAGCAACATGGTCTACACGTTGGTCTAGCGATCGCCGCCAGAGAGTAAGGGCCGCCAAGTTCAAACAGGCACGCTCCTGGAGAGAGGCAACGGGTAAGATGGTGTCTACCATTGAGAGAATATCGCAACTATGATTAAAGTGGTGGTGTTAGGATTAGATAACTCAGCAAGAGTTATTAACAAGTGGTTCTTAACTAATGATCAATACAGTAATCATAAAGAATACGCTAGGCTAGCGAGGGAGACTAGTATCACAAGAATCTAAAATTACAGAAGACACTTGTGTACAATATTTCCTCACAAGTGGTATCACTGATGATACTACGCAGTCTCTCGAGATAGTCACCCCATAGAGAAATAACGGGATATGCAACCACTACGGTATAGATCTCTTATCCAAGTCCGCAGCTTGCTCCTCTCCTTGTGTTGCTGTTTCGTGGAGCTCTTGTCGGGTTATAGCGCAATTATGTATACATTTTATGGAGCATCTCGACTGGCTACCGAGGACATTAGGCAAAACGAGATTCCACAAGCTGCGTTTTTCCCATGATGTTACAGCCACTTGGAGTTCAAGATTTCCCACCCTATCACCAATCTTACTACATATATCGATTATTACGTGACCTCGGTTTTCGAGTCAAGAATCTCAATAGTAGTGTCGACTGATTAGCGGGCGTTCCACCATTATGGGCGTACGATACAGTAGATCGCAACACAGTGACACAGTCAATGGATCCCTCCTGAGTTTTAATTTCATCTCATGGATGTAAAACTAGATCCCGGAGTGAGGTGTCACCCCGTGTAATTTTTAGAATCGGCGTCACCATTAATCTTGCACTCTTGCAATTCCTCAGTAAGCTGAGCTCGCTTATAGTGGGCGCCGCAGCCTCAGCCTAAACTTTCCACTTCTTGTCGTTTCAAGATCATCAATGGTAGCTCTGATCGGTCTTCGAATATCGATGATGACAGTTCCCCGATTTTTTCCGAATAATGGCTACTACTAAGATGGACGCGGCTGCGATCAATGCAGCTGCAGTGACCAGGGATTACACTATCAATCCTCGTGTTGAGTATCAGACCATCACGGGTGTTGAGGTAGAGCTTATGCTTCTTACACTCTTCTCATCGGTTTTGTCAGGGTCCCTTGGTTATCCTTGATAACGTGAAGTTCCCCCAGTACAATGAGATCGTGAATCTCACTTTGGCTGATGGCTCCACTAGGCAGGGACAGATCTTGGAAGTCAACGGCTCCAAGGCTGTCGTGCAGGTAAATATTTTGTCCTTTTTCTGTAGTTTATTATTCTCTATCAGGTCTTCGAGGGCACTAGTGGTGTCGATAACAAGAACTGCTACATTGAGCTCACGGGTGATACCCTCAAGATGCCTATGTCCGATGAGATCATGGGTCGTTCCTTCAACGGTTCCGGTCAGCCCATCGATAAGGGCCCTCAAGTCTTGGCCGAGGAGTACCTGCCTATCAATGGTTCCCCCATTAACCCCAAGTCTCGTCAGTACCCTAAGGAGATGATTCAGACCGGTCTCTCTGCCTTGGATACCATGAACTCAGTCGTCCGTGGCCAGAAGCTACCTTTGTTCTCTGCTGCCGGTCTTCCTCATAATGAGATCGCCGCCCAGGTGTGCCGTCAGGCTCAGCTTGTCCAGGGTAAGGATATCCATGATCACTCCAAGGAGAATTTCTCTATCATTTTCGGAGCTATGGGTGCCAATATGGAAACTGCCCGATTCTTCCGTAATGATTTCGAGGAGAACGGTTCTATGGAGAATGTGGTCTTGTTCATGAACTTGGCTAACGATCCCACCATTGAGCGTATCGTCACTCCTCGTTTCGTGCTTACTGCTGCTGAGTACTTCGCCTACGAGCGTGAGCAGCATGTCTTCGTCATCTTGACTGATATGTCCTCTTATGCTGATGCTCTTCGTGAGGTCTCTGCTGCCCGTGAGGAAGTCCCCGGTCGTCGTGGTTACCCCGGTTACATGTAAGCTTGGGTTACTTGTTCATGTGGGATGAATTAGTAGTCGCGCCCAAGGATGATAAACACTTACTTCTCACTTAGTATTCTGAGTGCAATTGAAAATGAAGAAAACCGTGGTCATGCTAATCTGAGGGTCTCAGTTACTTGCCACTTCACATAGTGTTGACTATTGTTGCCAATTTGTGTATTTTTCAGGTATACCGATCTCGCCACCATTTACGAGCGTGCCGGTCGTGTTGAGGGCCGTAACGGTTCCATCACCCAGTTCCCCATCCTGACCATGCCTAACGATGATATTACTCATCCTATCCCCGATCTTACGGGTTACATCACTGAGGGCCAGGTCTTCGTCGATAGATCTCTGCATAACAGACAGGTGTATCCCCCGATTAATGTCTTGCCCTCTCTGTCACGTTTGATGAAGTCCGGTATTGGTCGTGGTATGACTCGTGAGGATCATCCTAGTGTGTCCGATCAGCTCTATGCTAACTACGCTGTTGGTGTCGATACTCGTGCCATGAAGGCTGTCGTTGGTGAGGAGGCTCTTAGTGAGGAGGATCACTTGTACTTGGAGTTCCTTGATAAGTTCGAGTCCAAGTTCTTGAGCCAGGGTCCCTATGAGAACCGTGATATCTTCCAGTCATTGGATATCGCTTGGGAGCTCCTCCGTCTCTTCCCTGAGAGTATGCTCAAGAAGGTGCCCCAGAAGGTCAAGGATAAGTACTATCCTCGTGATCGTGAGGCTCAGAAGGCCGCTCAGGAGTCCAAGTAGTTGTCTTCATCATCATCAGCAGCAGACGCTTGTGCATTTTCTATTGCTACAAGGACCAACTTCCATTGAGTTGTTTTATAACAATTGCCACTGTTCCGTAGACAGTAAGGAGGTATGTCTCCTTCTGTGGGTGAGTGATCTCTGTCGAGGAATTCTCTACCACAAGTCAAATTTGCGTTTGTAGTTAATCACATAATTGACGTGTCGTGTCCAAGAAGTTACAGCCCAAGTAGTATTGTCACCAAATAGGCGAAGCCCTGCAAGTGGATGAGCGATTTATCGGAGAAAGGAGATTCTTATTGAACCTAGTGGAATCTCCATCAGAGTGTAAACGATCATTAATCGACTAACTAGTCGGAATTGACATCACCTATAATTATCACTCCTATTAATAGTGTCTGCGTTACTATCAACGTCATCATGATACGATACATGCCTTAGCATGCTCATCTCTCCAAGATCGGACTAGCAGGTCCCGCCAGTCCTACTCTAGTAGAAACTGAACGTGTAAGTGTGTAGGAGGTCAACATGGCTATGACACATTCTATCAACCACCAACAAATCGATAAAGGAGTTAACCACCAAAGAAATCCGTGCAACCACCACCGACTAACAACACAAGACAACCCTCAGGTGAGGGTAATATGTACATCATTCATGATCATCAACATCTTGGTACTAGTTGTAGTAATAAAAATAATAATACTCCTACAGCGCTACTATGCATACTTCACACATTCACTAAGGAAAGCCTCAGCGATCAGTTTCGCATGAACTGGCTTTACAACATTATTGACATTCAGAGGCATGTTGCTCTCCTTCACATATTCCAAATCAGAGTTATAATAATCTCTCCTGTAAGTACTAGAACTCTTGAAAGGTAACTTCACCGGGGGTCGGCTTACTCCACTGCTATAAGTCATTTGTCTACCCAAACCAATGCTAGTATCAGGCGCCGGGTAGTGTTCATGAGCAAGGCTGTTTGTGAACAACAATGGCGCTTCTAGGTCGACATGCAACTCCCCTTCAGGTCTGCAAATGCCAGGTTTTGCTTTTTCTCTTTCTGTTGCAGTGTGCTTCTGGTAGGAGTCTCGAAATGTAGTCATAGAATTCAGCGAACTGACACCAGAGACATTTCCTCCCGAGCCTGCGAATGCTTGCTTGTGAATCTTATATAACTCTCGATTGACGATAACACCATGTAAGGGAAGTTTTACATAATCTTGTTGGTATGTGCACATAGACCTGCAAGAATTGTTGCTTCATGAGCTCCTCACAACGCACCGGCCTACTTCTGATAAGCAGGAGCCTTAGGAATCTCCTTTTCGACGACCTGGTGAATCATCCTCTTACAAGATTCACTTCGACCCCCCACAGACGATGGAGGTCCAAAGCTCTCAGCTGTCGAAGTAGAAAAATACATCTACACACGGTCCGTGGACATCACCAACATCGTTGAAAGTTAAAAAGGACCTTATTTAATGTGGCTTTGTCAAGGCTCCGATATCCTTGCGGCGCTATGCTACTGATATTACTCATAGTAACCAACAATGTTAACTGACTACCAATTCCATACCGTAACAAACGCAACTAAGTTAGAATGGAACATCGGGAGCCTATGAGCCATGGTATACATCAGCAAATGCTTATAACCGTCCATAGTGACCGACACTGATAACTGACCATCAATATCATACCGTAACAAACGCAACCGAGTCAAGATTCAACATCGGCAGCCTATGAGCCATGGTATACATCAGCAAATGCTTATCTAGTACGACCACTTCGCATGCGACTTATAAGGCCCTTCGAAGACAACTCTTTCCAAGGCGTGTTCATAGTCACATTATGTGATATTCCACTAGTCGAGCCGAATGCCTCGTACGAGCCGGGACCAACTTCGCCGCTAGTCGAAGTAATAGCCGTGTAATCTGCACCAGCAACGCCCGTTGAGAACCGATCAGAACGCGTTTCAGCAGCGCTCACGCCCTGGTATTCTCTAAGACTGTATTCACCAGGACCAGGAACATCACGAATAGTGAAGGCTCCTCCAGTGTGACCAAATCTATCATGGCTAGTGCCAAAACTCAAATGCTCATTTTTCGCCTTCTTATTAACATTATTATAAGTCACTTCATCCAACATGAGTGGACTATACGTCGTAGGTGTCGGCCCATGAACTTTAGGGGGCCTTTGCACAGTGCGCCTCTTAGATGTGATACGTACACGTCGCGAGCGTGGCGATGCTTTTCTCCCCGGGCTGACCGCTGACCGAGGAGATCGTACTTCTTCTAATTCATGTCGTTTACTCCTATGCATGGCAGATTCTCCCAAAGTAAACGCCGAACCAGCATCGCGACTCGCACATGTGCCGAAAACTCCTTTGCGACCAACCGCAGTTTTCTCCAACACTGATTTCACCATGGAAATAACCTCAGCCGTATTGTATTCATCTGGACCCGGGGTCCCTTGTACCAACGGTTTATTACACGGCCGACAGTCACTCGAGTGAAACGCACTCACAGGCTTATGTTTATCAAGCGCTTCCGTCACTATTGCCATATGCAGTGGGTTATGTACACCATAATATTTCCTATGTTGCCTCAAAGCTACCACAGGGTCCTCAGACCTTCGCACATGTACCCCCGGGACCACTTCTAACCTATGTCGAATCGTCTTAGTAGTATACCCATCACCACCCACTTCAGGAGCAGTCGCACGAGCAAGTACTGTAACTGCGTCTTCAGCTAGAGACAATTGTTTCGCATAGGCCCCCGGTCCAGGAACTCCACTATGCGTTGTAGTATAGGGCGTTTCCACCTTGCGAGCCCATCCATCACTGCGTTCAACACTAGACGAAAACGGTGCGTTTTTCCCCTTGCGAGATTTAATAGCCACTCTCGCATCACTATAATGACCACAAGTAATATCCAGAAAAGATTTCATTTCACTTTTCACTGAACTTTCTGTTGTCGAGCAACTCCAGTCAAGCACTTCTGCTTTTTTCACCGCTACGTCAACCTGGTGCGCCATAGGGACTTTACTTCTGAACTGACTCGTGCCCAAATTTGGGAATTTATATTCATTTTTATTCAACCCATGATATACTCCCGGACCAGGAACCGTCTTATCTGGCAGCGTATTCTCTATATGATGACTCGGCTCGAAAACCTCCCTAGTAGTTCTGTATTTATGCCACTGAGCATCGCGAATAGCAGGTGCGGTGAGCTTGCGTGCAGTGTCAATAAGGTAGTGTGCAGGGCCACATGTGTCTGTATTCACCCCAGTATACTTCATCACAGGGATAGCCAAATTTTCATCTCCTAGTGAACACTAAAAGAAAAACTAGTAAAGTTTCACCAACCTAGCAGTTGGTTTCCTCAACTGAGCTCGTAGGTTTCCTCACTATTCTATGAAAAATCTCACGATTTTGGGTATAAGCATACAAAAATCAACAATAATTGTTCAAAATTTCCTCAAAATTTCCATATTCCCAGCAATACATGTAGTTGACCATGCGCATATATTCCCGCACGGCACCCTAGTGATATGAAAAACACTAGTGAAGAACATAATTAACGACTACTGCATGTCACCGCGAATATCGCCTTTTTCACCGAGTTTCACACCACTTCACGTAAAACGGGTTGTGAAACTCCAATGTTGGAGGAATATATCTTCGCTGTTCTTAGCTGAGCTGAGCAGGAGTTTCTCACATGGAAACTCACATACGAATTCGGGTAGAAGTGTATAAAAACCAACAAAAAACTCCCGAGAATTTCATCATAATTTTTCACCAACACAAGTAGTTGACCATGTGCATATTTCCTCAGCTGAGCTCAGCGGGAGTTTCCTCACTATGGAAATTTACATATGACGAACTGTACGAAAATTTTTCTCATAATTTTTTAACTGTCACCAAACCAACCTCAGGAGGTGTTTCCCCACTCATCATAAAAATCACACTTTGCAATTTCGGCTAAAAGTGCACAAAGATTTCCTCATAGTTGAACATGTGCAAATTTCGCAATACAGGTTTGTTTTCCTCAGCTGAGCTCAAAAGTTTCCACACTACATTAGAATTTCACCCGTTTTACGTGAAGTGGCGTCAAACTCGGTGAAAAACGCGATATTCAACGCGGTGATATACAGTAGTCGTGAAATGTGTTTCACACCGGTGTTTTTTATATCACGCTCTGTGAAACTCCAGTATAAAAATTCACTCAAGACTACTGGTAGAAAGGTTCCGAAACCAACAAAATTTTTTCTATTTTTCACCAACACATGTACCTCATCATATGCATATTTTCCCAGACGACAATCAAAAAATTTCGAAATATTTTCTTATTTTCCCACATTACCCCTGGTAAAAGTCTACGAGGTGGTATTGTTGGTATGCCTCGACTGGCCGCCGGTATCCTTAGTGGAGTTCTGCGAGGGGGGCTCTCACTCTTCTCAGCAGCATCAACAGAATCACACTTCCCTAGATATGCTCCTGGACCTGCCATAGTACTCCTATTTTTACGGTATGCGATCAGCCCAAATAGGAGACAACTTGTTTGTGTCGCACTACAGATGACGCCTTGTATGATGATAATATTAGAGTTCCACCCATGATATGAAAAAGAAAATATTTCAGCAGAAAATAACGCGTAAAACGTGTGTTGTCGAGCGTTTTTCACATAGAGTTTTACGCCACTTCACGTAAAAGTCCAAAAAATGAAATAAATCCGTTCCAACATGCCCTCAAATTTTCATTATTTTTCTATTACCAGGACTGTTCACACTAGAACTAGCAGTGAATGGTGTACTCCCATCGGCGAGTGATGCCAGGCGTGCAGACCTAGACTTGAGCCCATACCCTACACCTCTGCCGTTGCTGTTCGCGCGCTCGGGGGCGTACGTCCCTGGACCTGTTGGAAAAAATATTTGGAATTTTCCGAAAAAAAAATTGAAAAATAGTGACGATTTTACAAAGTGTTGTAAAATACGCTCCGTTTTCCTGAGCTGAATTTAAAAGATTTCTCGCAAGTTATAGAAATCTACATACGAGCTCGAATGAGAGTGTACAGAAACCAGAAAAACTTTCCCGAAATTACGCAAAATTTTCATATTGGAGTTTCACCCTAGTGATATAAAAACACTAGTGAAAAACGCATTTCACGACTACTGTATAGCGCGAAAATCAGTTTCTCCATACAGCATTTCGCCACTTCACGTAAAGCGGGTGAAACTCCATTGTTACCGATACACATATTTTCCCACTCTTCTAGTCAGGGTTGGAATATATGTCTGCTTTTCTCACTTTTTTCCCAGAGTTTCATCACTAAAGTATACTAATTTACTTACAAATTCGGCTAGGAGTACTCACAAACCATCAAGAATTCCCCAAAATTTCCTCAGAATTTTCATATTTTCACCAACACTTGTAGTTGAACATGTACATGCTTCTGGTTACACATTGTCATTAATACACGCTTTCAGCGATCAGGCACTCACCGGGAGTTTTCGAGGCGATCGCCCGCGAGTAAACAGCAAACTTATCCTCTGTGCTTCTAAAGGGAACCTGAAAATGATCGCTTCCTATCACCAAGTGTTGGATTAGGAATGTATGTTAGCTCTCCTCAACTGAGCTCAGTGTATATGGCAAGTGTACAGAAACCAATAAGCATCCCTATATTGTCACCGACACATGTAGTTGACCATGCGCATATTTCCCCACAATGGCTGAAATACACGCGTACAAAAACTAACAAAAATTTCCTTAATTTTTTCATATTGTTACTAGCACATGTATTATATTATTCTGTTAATATAGGAGTTTATATACATACCACGCGTTCAGAAACCAATAAGAATTTTCATATTGTCACCAACACATGTAGCGTATATTCCCACATTGGTTAAGATGCACGCGTACAAAAATCAACAAAAATTTCTTCTCAGAATTTTCATATTGTCACTGAAACATGTTATATACTTTCCCACGATGATCGGCTGCAGCCTCTCACTACCTACACAAGTGATCTTTTGTTAATCATAAGAGTTATATACGTATAAAATTTTCATAAGAAATTCCAATTTCCCATACCACTACTACCACAGCTCCTCTAGTCCACAACTGCACAGTGTTCACTGACCCATCCGCCCTCACTTCCTCACGAACCTGTTTTATAAAAACTCTCTATAAAGCGCTCCGATGAGCACTCACCGCAACAGGCGCACCACTAGGCAATTTCGGGTTGTATTTCCCAGGACCAACCGCGGTGTTAGTACTACTTACAACATGCGATGCAGGGAAATCTCGAGGAGATCTGCTGAGAATTATAGACATTTAGTGTTGAAGGAATATATAAGTTTGCTTTTCTTAGAAACACAGAAAACCAAGATAAATTTTCCACAATTTTCATACTGTCACCAACACATGTAGTTGACCATGTGCACATCTCTCACACTGGCTGAAATACAAGTTCGTTTTCCTCAGCTGAGCTCAGAAGTTCATCAGTTATAAAATGTACAGAAACGAACACTTATTTTCCAAAAATTTCCCAGAATTTTCCCCCACTTTACTTCCCAAATAACAAAATAACACATACGTTCGAAACGAAGATTTTCCAAAATTTCCTCAGAATTTCCCTAAATTTCCTCTGAATTTTCCGTATTTTCCCACGCCCCAAATAACAACAAAACACATACGTTCGGAAACGAAAATTTTCCAAAATTTCCTCAGAATTTTCCAAAATTTCCTCGGAATTTTCCGTATTTTCCCACACCCAAAATAACAACAAAACACATACGTTCGAAACGAAGATTTGCAGTATTACTATTTGTCAACGTCCCCAAGCCGCGAAAGCTTGCTTTAGCATATCGTTGACCATAAGGGTGATCCCAGCAGTAGGAGCGGCTTTCAACACTGATACCGGCAAGCCTCTATATAACCTCATTACTCCACCACCATCGCC
>NW_003207918.1:0-1113 GCF_000006405.1 Perkinsus marinus ATCC 50983
TATTATCATGTAATTGATCATTTCTGGGATATTCAGAGAGCTGGGTTTAGTAGCAGTCGTTTAATCAGAACCTATGAGTAGGCTCATAAGACCGTCGTGTGTTTATCATCATTATTATCATGTAATTGATCATTTCTGGGATATTCAGAGAGCTGGGTTTAGTAGCAGTCGTTTAATCAGAACCTATGAGTAGGCTCATAAGACCGTCGTGTGTTTATCATCATTATTATCATGTAATTGATCATTTCTGGGATATTCAGAGAGCTGGGTTTAGTAGCAGTCGTTTAATCAGAACCTATGAGTAGGCTCATAAGACCGTCGTGTGTTTATCATCATTAATCCTTTCATTATCCCCTTAAGGAGCAATCCATCACCCGGACAGCTGCCTAGTTTTAGGGCGAGCGCCAGCAACACACAATATCGATCGGCTGATCGATAGCCCTCCGAAGGAGTGTGATTGCACCCCCTATCCAAGATGGCAACTGCAGCGAGTCAAAAGCAGGTCTCCAAGAAGCGTAAGTTCGTCGCCGATGGCGTGTTCTATGCGGAGCTTAATGAACTTCTCACTACTATCCTTGCTGAAGATGGTTACTCTGGTGTCGAGGTCCGTGTGACTCCTATCAAGACTGAGATTATCATCCGTGCTACTAGGACTCGTGAGGTCCTTGGTGAGAAGGGTCGTAGGATTAGAGAGCTCACTGCTCTTGTTGAGAGACGTTTCGATTTCCCTGAGAACTCCGTCGAGCTCTTTGCTGAGCGTGTCGATAATCGTGCTCTCTGTGCCCAGGCTCAAGCTGAATCACTTCGTTACAAGCTATTGGGTGGTCTTCCTGTTCGTAGGGCTGCTTATGGTGTATTAAGGTTTGTTATGGAGAATGGTGCTAAGGGTGTTGAGGTTACTGTATCTGGTAAACTACGTGCCCAACGTGCTAAGGTTATGAAGTTTGCTGATGGTTATCTCCTATCTACTGGTACTCCTAAAGAGATGTATGTTGATCAAGCTATTCGTAATGTCGATATGCGTCAGGTATTCTTGGTATCAGAGTTAAGATTATGATGGCTTATGATCCTGAGGGTAAGAGTGGTCCCAAGACTCGTCTACCTGATGATATC
>NW_003205415.1:0-1041 GCF_000006405.1 Perkinsus marinus ATCC 50983
AAGTTCGTATGCCATCGTGAATCAGGATTCGTAATGGGCACGTCAGGTGTAGTATACTATACTAGTATGATTCTGTTGACTCCTATTTCTCATTGTAACACTCATAGACACGCAAAACAGAGCAATCTCACGAAACGGAAAGAAAACTACTGAAACGACACACGATGAAACACACGCCTATGTTGGGTCAGTCACTGAGCACTGATCATCAGTGTCCCTCGGCCTTCGTCTTCTTGGCGGCACTAGCCTGAGGGTGGCTTTCGGACCCTCTCATGATATTCTGATCCTTCGGTCCCCAAGTTTGATGCCAAGATGAGTTGTCGCTAGATGACCAGGATGTCATTGAACCACCCTTGGGGCCCATGCCACCCTTGCTCATTGCTTTGCCAACGCCTTTTCCAGAGCCTTTACCGTATCCTTTACCCTTATAACTCCAGGAAGAAGTTGCAGCATCTCGATACGCTTTCCTCCCTGCGGCCTCAGATAAGCATCTATCAAAGAAGCTCCTGAACTGACCCTCGGTAAAGCAGCTCCACAGAGGAATACCCGACATAACTCGCTTCGAGATAGACCTTCGATACTTAGCGTCGGCCTCAAGAGCATCGCGACAAGATGACTCATCAGCCAAATAGCCAATCTCTAGTTGATACCTCGAAAATACGGTGCTATTCTGAGCGCACTCAGGATCTACGACCATAAGTGCAGTTGAATATCTGGCGAACTGCATCATCCACTTGCCCATGCTGAACCTGGGGGTAGGATTCTCTTTGTCCTTGCCCTCTTTCACCTCCTCTAAAACCACTACTACTGACCCAGTTACCGTGGGCCGGATGCGTTGCTTCGTTGCCGTCCCTGCATGGGACTGCAAGTTCTTGAATTCAACGTAAGCTGCAGGCGACTTAATCATATTGTTCAAGACTCTCACATCGGGGAGGAGGTCAGGACTAATGTAGCCGAGTGTCGCATTGGCCGTTCTTACCGAATTCAATGCACCATAATCCGGTGAGGCCGTAGCAGCTTTCGTCTGCGCGTATCCTTGTT
>NW_003215526.1:0-1160 GCF_000006405.1 Perkinsus marinus ATCC 50983
TTTCGCCGCTGAAACGCCACCAGTCTTCGCCATTTTCCACTTCACGAACTTACCATCTTGTAACCATTCCACTACACGCTGAGTTACAGGATGCTCTATGCCTCTCGATACTGTACTGGCATGCAAGGCCTCGGTCAATGTTGACTGGGCTAGCTTCTTATGCTTCAACGCCACCTAGAGAGAGAGAAACCTCATCGAGTTAGCCTTGGACTTCACCTTACATAGGTGGCGCCGAGATCGCAGAGGGCCTGTGCGGTAACCGGGGAGGTCCTACCGAATTCCTGGCTCATTGACTCCACAACTTCCGTGTAAATTTGGCGACATTCATCGAGTCTGTGTGAAAAGACTACATGAAGATTCATTTGGATCTTTGCGACCTACTTGCCCTCCTTTTGGAGTACCCCTGCCAAGTTGCTCAGACATACAGCTATTTGGGGATGGACGGGTTTGCCAGCAGAATGGTACTTCACTCTGAACAATAATAATCCTCCCCACACGAACTAGACCCTCGAGCCTACGTGTATGTGAGCGCTCGTAAAAAATCGGAACGAGCCTTGTCCAAATGGCCCTGTTGGAGCTGCAGTGCTCCTCGAATATTCATGGGCACCGCTAGCTGGATGGCGTTGGGCCCATACCTATGTAGCACTACAGCAAGAATAGAGCAATCTCAATTATACTACAATGCCGTTTTGAGCTCAATAGATCGGCTAACGTCGGCCTTTCCCTCCTCAGTGAGCTCTAGATTCTGACACAGTTCGCCCAGTAAATCCAGAGTCTCCGCAATTTCCCGTTTATGCATAGTGTACCTTGAATTGAACATGTTACAAAACTTCCGACCATCCTCTCACACCAGTACTTCTTCATTAGAATGGCAAGGCCTTTGTCTGCAGCCTCTTTCGCCTCCTGATAGGCCCCCAACTGCTTCAACACGAAAGCACTGTTGAGATAAGCAGCAGCATACCGCTGATGCTGCTGACGACGGAGGCTCTACTCCAGATGATCACAAAATGTCAACAAGTGCCGTAGACGTACATTATTAGCATCCTCCTCGAAGAGCTCGATGGCTTTGTTATTCGCGATCAAACAGTTCTTCAGACTTCCCTCCCCAAATGCCTTCATGGCCTCGTCCATGTGCCTGAGATGAATTTCTAGTGCTGTAC
>NW_003205765.1:0-1585 GCF_000006405.1 Perkinsus marinus ATCC 50983
TCGCCCATGTTGGGTATAACGTAGTCATCGGGAAATCCGTCACCACACAGATCCAAATAGTCACGGTAGTGTGCCGCTGCAGCCCGTCGTGTAGCGATTCGGTCATTCCCACATACTGCGGGCCCCTGCTTGCAGCGGCTATGGCGCGACTCGCATAGGTACCCATAGGTCTGAATCATAGCTTCTTGGGTGTACCGGTCGATCGCTGCGGATCGACATCTGCCAGAAATACTTGTAGTTGTCTGTAACACCAACGCCTTGCAGACCAGATCGGAGGACTTCAGAAAGTGATCTCTGCTTCATAGCTTCTCACCGTGAGAATCTCACGTGAACAACCAAGGAGAGTTGTCGCCTCCTTCATACCCAACCTGAGGTTGGCAACCTCCTGCCTTCGTCGAAGGATCGGGAATGTAGTAACACTACAGTAGTATGCATCGGACATAAGTTCGCGCCGATAGTCCCCACCACATGAGCAATCGTGACTCCTGTAGACTGCGTTGCCTTGCTGATCCGTCTTGCTCTGGGGGATAAGCACAATAACCCCAACCACTGGCCTCATCTGTGTTGGTATCGTTGATCTCCACCTATACCAGCTCATTCATACGTAACATGAACCAAGCACTCATCGTGTATGCAGCTGCGCGAATCTCGCCCAAGAAACCGTTGGCACTACGCCTTATAGCAGCGAGCTGTGCTGCGGTGACTCACCGCCGGTGAGGGACCAGAGATGTCTCGCCGGCCAGCCAGTGTTTGAGATTAGCCTAGACCTTATAGCCACTCAATAGTGGGGTTCTTCAGACAATAGCCCAAACCGCCGAGCCTCAGAGAGGGACGGCCCCGCCGACGCAGTCGACGGCAAATATGCTCCACCGTTAGGCCCTCTCATCGCAGGCACTCGGCTCAGAGCTTGGTCCGATCATCGGACTCCGATGTGTAAAGGCCAACACCATACTGAAAGTTTCAGTCTGTATCAAGAACAGTACAGAGCTGTACAGTGGTTTCAGTCTGAAACCACTGTACACTTTCTACACCTATCTCAGAGCTTGGTCCGATGAATAGAGATCAACACCATACTGAGACCACTGCACACTTTCTACACCTATCTCAGAGCTTGGTTCGATGAATAGAGATCAACACCATACTGAGACCACTGTACACTTTCTACAGCTATCTCAGAGCTTGGTCCGATGAATAGAGACCAACACCATATTGAGACCACTGTACACTTTCTACAGCTATCTCAGTGCTTGGTCCCACGAGTAGGGACATTACCACACTGAGACCACTGGAAGCTCTCTACAGCTATCTCAGACCTCGCTGCGACGGATTGGCGAATCGCCAAAGTGCGTCGTCGAGCTTGGGGCAGATATCGCGAGGGACACCATCCAGCTCGCGGAGATCAGCTAGCTTCGAATCGCCCTCGAATTGACTACTGAGGACGTCAGCCAGCAAGTTCAGCCGTGACGGCACATGCTCATAGAGTAAACACAATACTCTGACATCGATGGCTGCGTCCAGCGCAAGTTCACGAACAACCATATTTATTGCTGGGGACCGCGACCTTAACCTGAGAGCGGCTCCCAGA
>NW_003200325.1:0-906 GCF_000006405.1 Perkinsus marinus ATCC 50983
GTCGTCGTGGTTGTAGTAGTAGTTGTAGTCGTCGTCGTGGTTGTAGTAGTTGTTGTAGTAGTAGTTGTGGTCGTCGTCGTGGTTGTAGTAGTAGTTGTAGTCGTCGTCGTGGTTGTAGTAGTAGTTGTAGTCGTCGTCGTGGTTGTAGTAGTAGTTGTAGTCGTCGTGGTGGTCGTCGTGGTTGTAGTAGTAGTTGTGGTCGTCGTCGTGGTTGTAGTAGTTGTGGTCGTCGTCGTGGTTGTAGTAGTAGTTGTAGTAGTAGTTGTGGTCGTCGTCGTGGTCGTCGTTGTTGTTGTAGTAGTAGTTGTGGTGGTCGTCGTCGTGGTTGTAGTAGTAGTAGTAGTAGTAGTAGTAGTAGTAGTAGTAGTAGTAGTAGTAGTAGTAGTTGTGGTGGTCGTCGTCGTCGTCGTTGTTGTAGTAGTAGTTGTGGTCGTCGTCGTTGTTGTAGTCGTGGTTGTAGTAGTTGTGGTCGTCGTTGTTGTAGTAGACGTGGTTGTAGTAGTCGTTGTAGTAGTAGTTGTAGTAGTTGTTGTGGTCGTCGTCGTGGTCGTTCTTGTAGTAGTCGTTGTTGTCGAAACCTTAGTCGTGGTGCTCGTAGTAGTCGAAGCCTGAGTCGTAGTGCTCGTAGTAGTCGAAGCCTGAGTGCTCGTAGTAGCCGAAGCCTGAGTCGTAGTGCTCGTAGTAGTCGAAACCTGAGTCGTAGTACTCGTAGTAGTCGAAGCCTGAGTCGTAGTGCTCGTAGTAGTCGAAGC
The DNA here is from genome assembly GCF_000006405.1 of Perkinsus marinus ATCC 50983. Lineage (NCBI taxonomy): Eukaryota > Perkinsozoa > Perkinsida > Perkinsidae > Perkinsus > Perkinsus marinus. The sequence goes on from NW_003200325.1 coordinate 753, forward strand.
CTGAGTCGTGGTGCTCGTAGTAGTCGAAGCCTGAGTCGTAGTGCTCGTAGTAGTCGAAGCCTGAGTCGTAGAGCTCGTAGTAGTCGAAGCCCGAGTCGTAGAGCTCGTAGTAGTCGAAGCCTGAGTGCTCGTAGTAGTTGAAGCCTGAGTCGTA
>NW_003203512.1:0-1101 GCF_000006405.1 Perkinsus marinus ATCC 50983
CTAATGAGATAAAACTTGAACAGAAAGACAACTACGCTACACAAGCGTAACTCTACGAAGAGTCGAAGGAAGCTAATGAACTTCATATAAGATAGGACGATGGCTCCTACGAGCCGACTTCGCGATACGAAATTTGCATCCGACGAGCGACAAATCGAGGTGCTCATCACGATTCCATAGCTCCGACTGTTCAGCGACTAAATTCAAGTCAGAGAGCGTAGAAATCATGAGAATCAGTAATCTCAGGGACTCAGGTTGGTCTGTATGTTGAATGATCCAAATTGACCAGGATGATTCATTCAACATATAGATCGAGCAAATACAGCTCCGGATGCTATGTATATCAGTGAGCTCCAAGCCGAGTGAACTCAATGGAAGAGGGATGTATGAAAATTTCATCTTCTCTGACAGTTGAGTGCAGGAGAATTTTCAGTTCAAACGACACATGCTCGTAGCTGGGCAACACGAAATATTGAGAGGGCGATTCGCGTACACAAGGACGTCACGCTCTTCACCTAGCTTCACCAGCTCCCACAGCTCCTCGTAGATTCCATATAGACCTTGGTATGCATGAAACTGCAGAGGTGCACTCTGTGAGACAATCACGAGTAGAAACTCCTACCGAATATCCACATGTATACAGATCGTTCTTCAACTTGCTGAGCTCAGATGTTTGAAAACCTGCACGGGTCTACGCCTCAGAACATACCACGAAGCTTTCACGGGACTGAAGGTGCATCCACAAAGCACGGCAACAGACCCTGCCATTGCGCTGACCTGTCAGGAGGCTTACTTATCAAAACGAAACCCAGCTGCATCGATCTCACCAAGTTACGTGACACATCGTAAGCCATCAGCGAAGCTTGCCGTATTTTGGTACATCGATTCTTGTGTTCTATGAGATTTACAACCCATTTTCTCTCAAAGTCTTTAAGTCAATCCTTACCAATGTTGACTGAGCTGGGCTCTATGAGAGCTGCACGAGATGACGTGTCATAATGTGGAGCTTCCAAAGCTCGCAGTATGTCAGATTTATCCTGTCGGAGCTCCTCACTCTTTTGCGATTAGTTCAGTGAGATGCAATGGGATACCAGACTACAG
>NW_003215693.1:0-1055 GCF_000006405.1 Perkinsus marinus ATCC 50983
AATCTCTCAGCATGATGAATGTATCCATATAACAAGTAAACACTACGAGTTTCGTTGGCTAAATCGAACTCCCGATCGACTTATTGACGGTATTACGGTATTACTCGAGAAATCGAATTTTCATGCATTTGCATAAGAAAAACGCACGCACCGAGTGCTTGTCAACTGTGACACGATGCAAAAAGTAAAAAGAGGTGACATTTTGCCTATCATCTTCTCGCTCCAGCCGCAAACTTTTCCCTTAGCCACTTTCTATCTCCTCGGGCCATATTTCACGCTTTGACACTCGACTTTCTGCGTGCCTCTTTCTACCAAAGCCCTGCCTTGCTAGCGGACAGCCATCAGCCTACACATCACTTGGATATCAGTTCGGGTTTCTGGTTTCGGTGGGATCAGTTCAGCCTTGGATAACAAACAGCCTTCACTTGGATAACACTTCGGGTTTCGGGTTCTCCTGTCGGGTTTCGGGTCTCCCTTGCTCCGTTCTCATCCGCCGTACTTTGTTTCTGTGGGGGACTTCTCTGTGAGATTTTTGTGGCCGTCGAGATCCATTCGTGGCCTGCCACAGAACATTCGGGGTCCGCACAATACACATTGGACACGGTCAAAGGAAGAACCCTGCATTAAAACATATTATTATAATCATATATTCGTATTGTTTACCTTACAATAGATAATATCCATATAGTGTATAATAATGATAACCATTGATTTAAATCACAGTAATACATCATTACATATCGATATTACATGGTTTTAGTGTTTTTATCCGTAAGATGCTCAACAGTGATGGGTGTTGGGATGTGAGTCAGCGGAGAGTGTGAGTTGGAGGTAACGACCAGACAACCGACGTTAGCTATGAAGTTGCACGCATGTCCTTCGCATTAGGGCCCGCGCAATCTTGTGCACGGTTCTTCCTTTGATCGTGTCCAATGAATTGAACATTGATCGAAGTCAGGGCGTGCCTAGTTGCTAAAAAGGGTAGGGGTGTTGGGACGCAAGTTGGACGACCTCAGCGGAGAGCGTGATCCATCCCAGATCCAGATCCCGTTTTG
>NW_003212934.1:0-1981 GCF_000006405.1 Perkinsus marinus ATCC 50983
AGGGCGCGATCGCGACTCACTTAGTGATATGCCAGGCTAACCCAAAGCCATCCTCAGTGCTTGTTCCTCGGCCAAGCTCGTCTATGATCACCAGACTGTATTCATCCGCGCTTTGAATCTGCGAGCACCATCCCCCTCCACTGTATCCGTGCCCTCAGGTTATACTATGGAAGCAGCATCAAGCATCTCTGCCATGAATGTAGACACACCGCGTATCTGATAGTCTGACGCCCCCACTCGACACATTATCGATCGAAAGATGCCCAGCCGAGCCTAAGGAAACTCGAGCTCTTCCGAAAGCAACTCATTCTCGAACTCACCCTCTGGGCAGGCACGAAGGACCCTATCTGATTGAGGAACACACAGAGAGCTGCCGTCCGAATGTAGGTGCTCTTGCCGCCCATGTTGGGGCCAGTGATGACCATAACTCTGCCATCATTTCCATTCATGTGACCCGTACCTTCTCTCTGCATTTTAACGTCATTCGGGACGAACCTGTAGCCGTAAAAGGCGATCTGTGTTCTACCGTGCACAACGATCCTCGAGACAAGCTATGAGATGCACCAAGGATATACGTAATCAGAATAATACTCAACTGCGCTTCATTCCAAGGGACGTTCTCTCACACTTCAGAGTACTCGCATATCGGAGGGATTCTAACACCTCGCCGAACAGTCGCAGTAGTACATCCCTACTTACTCTCCCATGGCCTCGTCCATTTTGATATCGCCGTTGATCCTCGCCTCCTCCACTAGAACATGCCTCGCGCCGTCAATGTCAATGCACACTGGAGGAGTTGCATCGTCAATGTCCGCTCGAACCATGCGATGAGTCAGAGCGCAGCAGGCGAAGGAGCACTGATCGAGCCAATTCTTAGAGGATACGCAAGGCAAGTGTGAACTGCTTACTAGGACATCTAGGGACGCCAGAACATCAGCCAGTCGAGCTACTGCTGGGTGATAGGTCGCCGCTACCTCAACTGTGCGCTTCTGAATATCACGTGCGGCTTCGTTATACCTATCGCGCACCAATTACTGAGGTGCGATAGTCGATATTACTATACTATAGTCTGTTTTTTGATACAATAACCGTATAATACGGTAATGACTATGTAGAGATATATAGACTGCATATTAGTCCTATTACAGTGCCAGCCAATTATATATACTCCATTAGAATAGATCCCTATCGAACGCTGATGAACACAATTATAGTAGGCTATTCAAGTTCTCATTATCCATCACGAGAGCACAGGCATCTCCCGTCCAGCATACCGGCTCTGGGCGTCCATGAATCGTGAGACGGCAAGCTCCAGTGGTCCACATGTGAACAGGAACTCTGCCTTGTTGATTTGCACCTTCTTGTACCTGCATCGAGTATCGACCTGCCCTTTGAGAGGCTTATCTTACGCTCTTGTTTTCTCCACACTAGCCTGTTGTTTCTTAGGAACCCTCAGACACCAATAGTGCGGCGCAGCAGCCTACAAGGACCATCCCATCACAAAACCTCTTTACGAAGTTGATGCCACCTCAGCTAGCCTCGCTTCCGTCTTAATTTTTCTCGACACTTCCTGTTTGATGACCTCCATTTCCTCCCTTGCGGCATCTCTATGCCCGGCCAACTCCTCCAGTTGAGGCGTTATTCCACCTGATACGACCACATCCAACCACGAAGGGAAGGATGCTGTCCACTTCGAATTCTGAACTCCCTGTCTCTAGCGATCGCTTCGAAGTCGACGCACTTCTCCATGAGGTCCATGAAGCGATCACAGCTATGAACACAAGCATTCATGGGCTTAACGAATTGCTGAGAATAAATAGAAAATCACAAGACAGAAACTACCGCGTCCAATTACTTCCTCTACGGCCTCCTGAGCCTCAGGGGTAGGCGCAGGCGTGTTCTGAATCTCAAAAGCGATATCTTGAGCACTCGCAAGACATTCATACCTACGAATGATGAGGAGACAATACAGTAGCAGTAG
>NW_003201393.1:0-2042 GCF_000006405.1 Perkinsus marinus ATCC 50983
ACGTTACAGGCTGGTACGTGAAGCGGTAGAACTCAGGAGTCAACTTCCATAGAGAAAATGTCGGTGCTGGCCTTGTTGGTCGCTGAGGGATCCGAGACGTTCACGAAGTGAATACCGTTGCGGTGGAACTCTAACAGTAAGGCAAGGTACTGGTCGATATCTATTTTTATGGCGCGTGACTCTGCCAGTCCCGACGCCCGCAATGTGTTCTCGACGTGGGCCTTGAACGCCGGGCCTTGGTGTTGAACCTGCAAGCCCGAGACGATTCTTAACTTGCAACTATCTGTCCCCCAGGCTGGGGGCCCCAGCTCACAGGTTGGCTATGGAGAGAACAATAGGTTTTGTAGTTATCCTCTAAAACTTTAACCACGGCCTTGTTCATGAACGACGAATGCAGTGTTTTGTTCTTGCGAGTGAAGGCAACTCTTAGGAGTCCATCGAACTCTGGGAAGTCCACATTGATAGGATCCTTATGAAGCACCTTTTAAAAGCAATAAGAACGACTCGATAGTCAACGTACTTACGAATTTAACGATCATCGAGTCGACTTCAGGCGGGGGGTTAAAGCTTCCCTTAGAGACGTTACACACTCGAGTGACCTGAATGAATCAACAATAAGACTCACAGTGTAAGGACGCTGCCACCTTGGAAAAGAGTTGACAGTTGATGGCCAATCGACCGTAGTTATCCTCTCCAACTCTGGCAACAAGACGCTCGCCGAATTCCTTCTGGAACATGATGACCTATACACAGACAAAGATGACCTAAAGAAGCCTATAGGCTCCCATACCCCGCATCTGAAGACAGGCCTGTGAGCCAGGAGCTTGAAGGTAAACGGACTGGATATCTGATATGGCAAGTTGGCCACGCAAACGTCGAAAACTGGGAACTGAGTTTTCAAAGCGTCGCCCTCGATGACCTTCAGATTCATCCGACCTATGATATCCAATACGGTGATACCAAAACTGAGTTTCTCACCAGCCGTCTGCGCTCGCTTTTTAACCTCAGCAGCCATACGAGGGTCAATCTCCAAGGCCACCACTTTTTTTGCCAACTCCAATAGGCGCATGGTCAAGTTACCAGTACCAGGACCAATCTGACATACAGATATCATCACACGTTGGAAGCAACATGCAAGAGGCCACCTCAAGCACGGTATCGGTGCTCTTGATGTCGCTGGCCTCGATGATCTTGTCAAGGATCCCTGGATTCTTCAGTAGATGTTGGCCGAACCTACCAGAATAGTGCGAGACGGCTACACAACGGATTATTGTACGGACTTCTTCTGTAGAGGCAACGCCAGGCCGCCTCCGCCGCCTGCAGCCTTTTGGCCAGCACCTCGGGGAGGGGTATTCTTGTTGGAACCAGGGGCCTGGCAAGAGGAAGTTCAATGTGAAAGAAAACGAGTCCAAAGCGTATACATGAACAGCCTTACTATACTATGGAGTGGAGACAGGCAGGGATAAGTAGATGGCGTGATGAATATTTCCCTCATGAAAACGCAGGTGTTTGCACCTCACCTTTATAACGCCGATTGGGCTCGATCGATGGACGCCGCGAGAGGCTGCTGGTCGACGTATCATAGCGACGGACGCTTAACCGTAGTGGAAACAGTCGACACAATATTGGAACCAAATACCGAGACGTTCAGTGTGGTAATGTGACGGGTGATGAGAATAGTTGTTATCAATAGCGGTGCTGTAGAGTTTGTAAATTGGGTGAGCCAATTTGGGTCATCCATAGAGAAAACGGATGCATTGTGTCCTATCCACAACCCTCGTATAGTCCTCAACATTGACACCAATGGCCAAGGTCCATAGATCAGGACTTCGTCCTAGGACGGGTGTTCAGCCACCACTATTATAGTGGCACTATACGCTCTGTCTCGGATATTCCAAGCCCTTCAGATAGGAGGTAATTCACCTCAGGTAAACGACGTTCCCCAAGCAACGAGGGAGCAGAACCTAGACACACCCATGGGCTGACACTGGTGATCCCACTCGGACCTCCTCATGGGCTCCAGGTGGAAGAGGGCCATCCGA